>NC_085138.1:56069465-56369465 GCF_035046485.1 Aedes albopictus | reverse complement strand
GCACCCGGTATTCGAAAGATATAGTATTCCAGTATCTCCTCTGAAAATTTGAAAATGAGCCATTTCCATATAATTTTCCTATATGAGTAAATATGCGCGCACGGTGTGCCTGAAATCACTATTAACAAATAAAAATATACACCTTATTAACACCCGGCATTCTAAAGATATACTATTATAGCATCACCTCCGAAAATTTGAAAATGTTTCATCGAGGAAAATGAAAGTTTTTACTGTTTGAAGATTTTCCTTTATTTTCATAGAATTAGCTCATATATGGCAATATTGTCATAGGGTGTTTCATTGTCTCTTCAAATCATAAACAAATATCAGTTTCACAAACACCATTCCAAAGATACAACACTCAAATAACTTCACTGAAAATTTAACAACATTTCATTGAAACAATCGCAAATTACAGTGGTTCGAAAATAAAAGATATGATAAAGTATATTGAAAATGTTACTATTTAACGACATAGAATATTATTTTTGTAATTCTGTAATGTAAATTCGAGGCATGGCTTCGTCATACCTTCACCTTAAGAAAGTATGGAAAACAATCAGATTAGTCAATGCATCGACATTTTCAACTTAAAAGTGAGATTTGTACTGCCTTACGTCAGTGAAACCAGGTACGTATCAGTAGAGAACGCTCAACGGCTGCAGGTCTTCATCAATAGATGCCTGTAGTATATATTTCACAATAACTGGACCTGGATAACCCTGGATATACATTATGGAGCTTCATCGTCGATGTTATCAAAAACCTATAGCAATAGAAATTGTGAGGTGAGTGTAAGTACACGAAAATAAAAACTAAAAAAAAAAAAAAAGAAATTCGGGGGTGACAGTGGAGATGGGTCAGTCACACTCTACACAGGAGCGGGAACGAAATCTGCAAGCAAGCGTTAGTTGGAAACCAGCAGGACATCGCAAACCCAGAGGCCTAAACAAAGCAGTATATTATTCGAAGTTTTTCAGGATTTATTCGAAATATTTCGTTCAAAATAATATTAATATTCATTTCAAAGAAATAACTTCAGGGCATTCTGCAAGTTTACGCTCCGTTTTTTTTGGCATTGGTATAAGAAAGCCCTTTATCTTCTCCCACTGTGCAACAGTCTCTCACGAATTCAGCTCTTCCCGGACGAGTGGGTGTTTACATTTTGTGCTATGGAATCGTTATCGTTTTACGGTTGCTCGTTTGTACAGGGATTTCAAAACCCCTGGATATTTCGATGATTCTTTTTTTTTGTCGGCTGCCGGATCGCTATGAAATATGTCATTACCGTCAGGCTTGTCCGCACTGAGCGCGTGAAAATTCTGCTCTTTTGATTTACACCACCAAAACCATCATATTTATGCAATCTTCCTATCTTACCTGATAGAAGGATGTTTGAATATCCTAAATGTCGTTTCGCACTGTCAAAAAATCGCACCACAGTGCCGCACTGAGCGCGCAAAGAGAAATTCACTGGGGTGAATTCACCGTTATGGATAATTTCATTACCGAAGAGGCTCCGTTTTACGGAATAAAAATTAATTCGAAAATTACGATACTCACGCACAACGATGCGCGAAGCGGGCGGCAAAAAAAAAAGATTTGCCGTGTTTATTGAACGTAAAAATTCCTCCGAAACCATTCATGCCGAAAAGTGTTCAGTTCAATTTTGTCCCCGACGCAACACGGGTAAAATCATGCGCGACATTGCGTCAGGGCTGATTCCCTTCAATGGGCGCAAACCCTTAGACCTGCAGCTGGGCTGATAAGGCGTCGGAGTGTGACTTTCGAAATGAAAGTGCGCGCAAAAGGCATTTCCGAAAATGAATGAATTATTCTAATAAGCATCACACAGTGAGACGAGGCTGCCTACCTGGTCGACAACCCGGCACATGTCTTCTCACCTGCTTGGGGTGAGTAATTTCGACGACAGACTGAATATTTTTCGGAAAAATGATGGCGGTTGAGATGCTTTACGTAAGGAGAAGCGAAAGTATCAATATGCAAATGGAGTGGGATCCTCTCGGCATAGCAACATCAGTTATGGAGACTTGCTCACTGGAGTAGTATTTGGTTGGCAGTAATTATGGATATAAATTGATTTAACACTGTTTCAGTGGAATTGACAAATTCGTCCACTGCAACTTTAAAAAGTTTAAATTCATTAATTTCGCGAATTAGATTGAAAACTATGTATAATGTTTTCTATGAAGTTCACCTGCATGACCACATGCGAACTATTTGATTTACGATAAGTGTTGTTCCAGAAAATAGCATATAATCTACACGTGCCACTTCCAGATAAGTAATTTGATGCAAATATTGAATTTTGGCCTCGTCAAACTATCTACCTAGCCAGCAGTCTATAAATTATTCATGATCACACCACCACATTTGTTTCGACAGTTTTGGCCGTAGAAACACTGACTGCGTGAATCGACCTTCCACTGAAATCAACCTCGACCCAGCCCGAAAAAATATTTTGCTACAAAAACCAATAGCACCGGAGAGGTTTATAGCAAAACAGCTTTATCTGCTTTCTAGAGCCGTGCGGCCGGTATGCAAATTCTGCCGGCCAAAGTCGGCCTTTCGAATCTCTTCCCGATCGCCCTGGGCTCGACTTTTCGCACGTTCATGAATTTTGAATTACCACTTTTTGACCGCATCCCAAGCCGACAATACACCAGCACGCTTTAAGCTTTCCAGCCGCTGCCGGGCATACCCAGATAAATAGGATGAGGGAGTTTTAACCACTCCTCAGTCCAGGCACCAGGTCGAAATTGGGAAAACTACTTTTCATTTGGCCTCCGTCTGTTGTGTGGATGCATTCTATACCTACAGTCTGGATTAAGCAGCACCGCACACCGGTCGGTTCATCCTTCAGTTGTGGCTGGCTACAATAGCGCTGGAGAACACGAACGACATAATAAAATCATTGGCTACCATGCCATGGTTGGATTGGGATTCACATTCTTCATCTACGGCACCCACACAGAGCTTCTCACTTTATGTTTTCGAAAGAGTTAGTAGGGAAGAATGTACTAGAATGTTATACTTTTTTCGCGACATTTTTCTGACATTGCATTAAATCTACACATAACAAATTTATTTGCATCACATTACAATTAAGGTAACACATAATCAACACTATTACGCCACAATTGTCGGTTTGCGTCTCCTATATAATTTTGCCTTCTTTTAAACATAGGCTGTTCTTTCTAGCATGTTCAATTTTTTACGTATTTTCTAATAATATAAATGGTAGTAATATTTTGCTTTCTTTGAAAAAAGGTCGTTCTTGCGAGTTGTACTACCACAGCGGTTATTTATAATTTGACTTTAGATGTTTCCAAATAGAACTACTTCAAAGTTCTACTAGAATATTAAAAGATAAATTTACCAACGTTACGTTTTATTTTTTTTAGTTCAGTGTACCTATTATTAACACTGCTCAGTGTAGTTCAGTGTACCTGCGCAGTGTAACACTGAGACTTTTGATACTTTATACGTAATGTTTCTATTTGTTTTGACCATTTTTTATTCCATCCAATAATCGCATTGATTATTATGAGTGACAGAATGCGCAAAGATTAAATAACTACGCTGCAGGCACTTAAATAACCTTCGTCTTTTGAACATTTTGTTTTAGTCATTTATTTTAATTTTGAATTTTCGACCACTTGTATTTTTGACCTTTGGTCCTAGTTATTTTTTTATTTCAATCTTTCGACCCTTTGACCACATTAATTTTCGACCTTTTGTTCTAGTTATTTTTTTATTTCAACCTTTCGACCTTTTGATCACTTGTATTTTTGAACTTTTATCGAGTGATCTTTCGACCTTTTGACCGTCGACCTTATGACCTTCGACCTTCTGACTGTCGACCGCCAGAGGGTTCGGTTCTATGACAAAAGATCGAAGGTCGTAAGATCGGAGATCATAAGGTCGACGGTCAAAAGGTCGAAAGGACAAAAGGTCAAACTGTTATAATGCATTTCTAGAAAGAATAGGCTATGTTTGCCTATGGCAAAATTATATGGGAAACAGTAATGGTAATTACGTATATAGTCGTGAATATGTAACTCCAAAAAACTGCCGTTGTTCAAAAGGATGCCTAAACTAAAGGATGTATTCCCGCTCCGAACGGGAAATTTTGTTGAATTCCTGGGTATAGTGTAAAGCACAAGTGAAGCCTTTCATTTAATAACTGTGTAAGTGCTAAGAGGACATTAAGTTGAAAAGATGCAGGTCAATTTTCAATGATAACGTAAAGTAAAAAAAGACGATAAAAGGTATTTAAAATTAATTTTCGGTCGTTTTATTTTCATTCGACCTTTTGACCACGCGTCATTTCGACCTGTTGCCCTACTTTTTTTTATTTCTACCTTTTGACCCATAGACTTCCTGACTCTTCGACCTTGTGACCTTTCGATCTTTTCGACTTTTTGAGCTTCACCCTTTTGATCTTCGAACTTTTGACTTTCGACTTCTTGAGCTTCTACCTTTTGTTCTCCAATCCAGTCCACAATGGTTTGAACCCACGTTTTAGTTTCCACGCACCAGCACGAATCGATTTTAATCGATGTTTTTTTATATGTACTTGATATTATTTTTAAACTGTTCCTTTTCATATGAGAAACCATTTTTTGATATTATAAATTTTTATCGAGTCTCGACTAACTTTCAAATAGGGCCTTTGAACAAATTGAACACATGCAAATAAAAAAAAACATATCACAGGAACGGGTTGTTCGATCGGAAAGATGTCTTCGGCAAAGTTGTAGATTGATATATGACGGATCTCAGAAAAATACACACTGAAAAAAAATTTTTTTTTTCAAAAATCTGAATTTTGTTACTAAAAATTAAATATATAAAAAGGCAATTTTTTAGCTTCAAGATTTTTTTGTGAGAATAAAGTTCATTATGTTAGCTACCACCTGTAAAAATTTTATAATGGTACAAAATGTACAAAAAGTTGTGGCACTTTGAACATTTTCGGGTGTGTGTTTTTTTAGAGTGTATGACGAATTTCACGCCAACTCGTCTTAGGGGTAGACAGCACACTCTCAGAATCCGATGGGGTTTTGTGGGTATGAAGACTATTTATTTTAAAGCAACTATGCAAATACATGTTTTTTTTTTATTTTTAAATTTATGTAAATTAATATTTGAAAAGGGCTTAAGTTGTTGACCATTTTTTTAAATCAAGGTATCTTAAAAATAACATGCCTTACAAAAAAGTATGGGTGAAATTTAGGAAATAGTGTGAACTTTCATGTAAAACATTGATATATGGAAAAATCGATTCCTACACGCTAAAAAAGTGAAAAAAAAAGTCAATTTGGAAAATATGGGGAAATTAAGAAAATGTCGATGCAGTTCATCTAGTTGAGGCATTCGGCTGAAATAAGTTAATTATAGTCCAATTTTGGAGAACCAAACTACACGGCGACACACTGATATAATGTTTAAAACTAAAACTTTAATTTTTAAAACTAACTCAATTACATATTGATTTCGACAATACCCATTGAGGAGCCCACCGTTCCGCCATCAGAACATAAACAAAACTCACTAGTTCTAGCTGCAACATCAAACAAGATTTCCTCATGCAAAAAAAAACAAGGTTCATCAAAAGTATCCACGATATCCCGTTGATTTCGGGAGCAGATGTTATCTAATAGATGTATACATGATGCTGGCATTGGAAGTAGAACACGGGATGTGAGTTTTTCCAGCGAAGGAAATGACTTTATAAGTTTAATGGAAACACAAATACTTCCGTAGGGCCGACCTGCCACAAAATGCAAAAATATTAATATTTATTTCTAACATAATCTTTCAGAAGATGCATTTTTGTTTCAAACATGGATTGCATTCGCTTCAAATGTGACGTTCGATTTGCTCCAAACGGTTATATTTTTGTGGCCCATATCTCCACCAATTAGCGTTCAATTTCAAAACCCAAGGTCTCATTTGAAAGATAATAAGTCAAAGTAACTTTGAACATGATTATTTTTTATTCTTCAACCACTGAACCTAATTTACAGTTCTTTTGTCCACTAGGGCATATGCATATGCTCTGAAGAGGCTCAGGTGTCAGCCGCTCTCGAGGGGAAGAGCAATTGACGAAAAATTGCAAGTGCCGAGGCTGGGATCGAACCCATGACCATTCACTTATGAAGTGAACGTGCAGCCACTACAAATATTTGTATGTAAACTCAACCCAAAGTTGCCAAATTTTCTAAAAAATGAATATAAACTTGCGGCAATTTCGCTGAAATTTGGGTCGACTAAATTTTGAGATGAGAACGGTAGTATAACCTATTTCCTATTAGCTTTCAACTGCTTTTTACCGAACTAAGCTAAAAAATCCAGAAAAAAAAGTTATTAGGGAAATTAACTCTTGATATCATCGACCAAAAGTTTGGTGTCACCTCTCAAAATGATGTATTTGCCAAAAGTTTGGGGGTCACTACCGTAAAACATGGAAAAGTGATTTTTTGATATCTTTCTTATCTTTCATCCAATTTTAATTCTTCTTGGCTTATTTGAAACACAATGAATTGTATTAACTGCGTAGACATTGAACCACACATATTTGTTAAAATCAACATACTAAAACATAACGTAAAATTGCCTCACTTTTTGAAATATGATGAAAAATATGTGAACTTTACTTCACATTTTCACGTAAATTTAGTTAATTATCTTTTAAATGAGCCAAAAATAATTAAAATTGAACTATAGTTGATGAAAATATCAACAAATCACTTTTCCATGTTCCACGAAAGTGACGCCAAACTTTAGGCTGATATATCATATTGAGGGGTGACCCCAAACTTTTGGTCGATAACATCAAGAGCTAATTTTATTAATAACATTTTCCCTAGATTATTTAGCCAAGTTCGACAAAAAGCAGTTGACAGCTTATAGAAAATAAGTTATATTGCCGCTCTCATCTTAAAATTTGGTCGACCCAATTTCCAGCGACACTGCCGTTAGTTTATATTCATTTTTTAGAAAATTTGGCAACTGTGGGTTAAGTTTACATACAAATACTTTTGTAAATTTTTTACCTAAATCATGTTCAAAGTTACTTTGATTTATTATCTTTCGAATGGGATCTAAGGTTTTAAAATCGAACCCAAATTGGCGGAGATATGACCCTGAAAAAATTACAAGTTTTTGAGGGGGTGACCCCAAACTTTTGATCGGTAGTGTACCTGAATCAAGATAAGGAAATGTGAGAAGCGTGCAACTTTATGACTTTCTGATCGGGTTCCTCTAGGATCTCCCTCTGGGATTTCTCCAGGACTTCCCTCTGGGATTCGCCTAGGAATACCTTAGTTCAGGGATTTCCCCAGGCATTCTTCATGCGATTCCTCCTGGAGTTCATATCTTGGTTTCTCCAGAAATTTCTTTCAGGATTTCTCAGAGAACTCTTTATGAAATACTTCCACGGATCTATTTAGTATTCATTTAGAAGTTCCCTCTGGAATTCTTTCAGAAGTACTGTAAAACTTGTTATTAGAAGACACGAAATATTGCTTATTGAAAAATTGGAGTGAAATTTGTGAAAAAATCGCACTCTGGTGGGATTTGAACCCACGACTCGGTATTCGCTAGACCGGCGCTTTAACCAACTAAGCCACAGAACAGGTAATGATTCTGCGGAGTAGAAAACCAAACGAGGCCACACCATGAACACTCCTTTTACACATATCCATCTCTCATTAGGCTTAGATGCCAAACCACTCACACCCGCATTTGTACCCACTAACTACAAGTGAGAGCGAAATGTTTTTTTTTTATGAAGCCGAGACTTACTCTCGCACTCCGCATACCTAGCAACCAAACAGTTTGTTTTGCTGGTGCCTAATTAGTAAGCGTCGAGAACTCGGCACGGTCGCACGCTCTGGCGACCAACTGCGCCGATACGGACATCATTTGAAGGAGTTCCTTCAGGAATTGCTAGGAATTGCGCTGCTTCCGAGATTGCTCTTGAGCTTGCTTCCGTTCTGTAATTCTTCCAGTAATTCTTCCTGGGATTATCGGGATTCTAATTCTGGTTCTGGGATTCTTCCAGGATGTCTTCTGCAATTTCTAATAAGGTTCCACTCAGAATTCCTTTAGGAACTCCTTCAGATATTTCTCCTGAGATTCCTTTCGAAATTTGGTTATTCCCATTCGTTCTGGGATGCCTTCAAGGATTCATTTCGGGATTCCTCCAAAAAATCGTCCCAAGATTCCTACATGAATTCCTTTTGAGATTGCTCCAGGAGTTCTGGCATACTCTTGAGAATTGAGGGATTCTGGACGAAATTCCTAATGAAACTCTGGAAGACTCCCAAAACTTCTGGAGGAATCCCGGAAGGTGTTCCTAAATAAATCGTAGAAGGATCTTCTGAAGGAATCTCGTAAGAAGTATCTAGAAAAATTTCCGAGAGATCTATTGAATGAATCCCAGAAGGAATCATTTATAAACCAAAGAAGATTTATTTACCTGTAGGTAGAATTACAGTGAGAATTTCTAAAGGAATGCTGAAGAAATTCCTAAAAGAATCTAAGTAAGAGATTTTTAAGGAGACCTTGAAAGAACTCTTGGAGAAATTGTGGAACGAATCTCAGAAGAAATTTCTGACGGAATCCCGGAAAGAGTTTCTGGAATTCCAGATGGAACTTTTATAGAAATTACAGAAGAATCTCCTGAAAGAGTCTCAAAGGAAGGCTCTGAAGGAGTTCTGAATCTCAGAAAGAGTTTCTGGAGAACTCCCGGAACTCCTTGAATTATTTTGTATGTGGTGTGATACGAATAGTATCTAACCGTGGAGAAAAAATTAAAGTCAATTTGTTTGAAATTAACTGAGTCAATGTGCCCAAAATAGCAGCCACTGTGTTTCTCGGCACTAGATTCAGTGCCAAGGGCCTGTAAGCTTTTCGTTAGTTCGGTATTTGTTAAGTGGCAAGATAGGAGAGACTTGCTGATGATCGACTGAAAATGAAATAGAGGTTCCATGATCCGTAGATCAAGTAAGCTTCTTGGATTACTGAGAGTCTATGCAGATCGGCTGGATGTAACAGAAAATAGTGGACGAAGTTATTAAAGAATAGAGTGCTTGTCTGCAGTCATACCTTCGCAGAACCGGGTCAGCTGCAGATCGCTGGCAGGAAGGGCCCAACTGCGATGAGAGGCATGGCGGCCTCCTTAACCCTCCCCAAGCAACACACATGTTATATTAGAGTTACGGCAGCGCAAGTTTTGGTTGTAAAGAAGTTATTCTGACGTAATTCTAACTTCTTGTTGAAATTACGTAAAATTAACTTTTATACAACCAAAACTTGCGCTGCCGTAACTCTTATATGACATGCGTGTTGCTTGGGTCTAATACCCAACCCCGCCTTTAGACGGGGTATAGTTTGAGCATTTTTGTAGTTTTTGTTTCGTGGAAAATCAAAATTTTTATATATTTTTTATATTGGACTGTTCTGTATATCTCAAAATGGTTTTTGGTGTATTTTCAAACGTATCTACATTTTTTTTAATCATTGAAAAATAGATGTTTTAGTCACCTTCCAGAAGTCATTGTTTATTCTGTATTGATTCGCTACAATTAACATATTATAATTTTTTCTCAAACCCTAGTTTAACAGTTTGAGGGAGTCGAATACACTCTTAAATCATTTTGCTTAAAATTACACAGAAAACAAAATTTCCCATGAAAAAAATGTAAAATAAAAATATTTCAACAATAGCATAGCATAGCATAGCATAGCATGAATACTTGCACAAATCTTGGATGGAATTGCAAAGTTGAATATATCCACTAACATTGCTCATGTCGCTACTATCTACAATGCCATAGACCCACTCAGCTCCACACACCTGGCCAAGTCCTTGCAAGCATTTATAAATCCTTTCATCAACTTAGAAAGAGCCCAGAACTGAAGCAGCTTCCAATAGATGAAAGGATGTTGAAAATAGCGAGTTTTCAACTTATATATAGTTATATCACAAATGAAGTAGAATTATTCAGAAAAAAATAATATTGGAAAGCTCTCACCAATTGTTGTGCGGTTTTTGTGGTTTGTTTATCTTGGACCCGTTTATAGAGAAACGGCATTTCTGACGTCCGTTCGGTGGCTTGATGGTGATAACCCATTTGTTGCGTCTTCCTTTCAAAGGCGTCGTTTGGGTGATGTAGTACCAAAAGACCCATCAACGACAAACGATGAAAACACTCTTTTTTTCTTCCTTTGATAGGGTGATAGCTTTCAAATACAAAAACAAAACAATACCTAATCAAACTCAACCCGGCACTAAAAGCAATTCTGATTTCAAAACGCGCAGCATTTATTCCATGTATCACTGCAGATCCTTCACACAATCTCAGCTTTGATCCCAGCATTTTTTTAACCGGGTGAATTACACAGCGCAACATTTTTTTGTCTCAAGAGCAGACGCGCCAACTTGGTCAAATTATTGGGGGGGCAAAGCCTGGTTTTTCGGATTTTTTTGTATGGGAAAATCGAAAAATCAATAAAAATCGTCAATTATTGGGGGGGCAAAACCATGCTTGCCCCCCCTAAGTTGGCGCCTATGCTCAAGAGCAAACTTATGTGTCTCCGAAGCATTTTGGGCCGCTAAATCTGAATCCGGGCTCAGATTTGCTCCAACACGTCACAATTTTGAGCTATACAGTGGGATTCCGTTTTTGGCATGCTCCATTTTCAGCATGTTCCGTTTTTGGCACCCCCCGAATTTGGCAACAAAGGATTCCGTTTTTGGCAACATTTTTAAATCTAATAAAAACATAGCAAATATCGATAAATAATGCTTATTATAGACAACTTGTATCATATCAATAAGAAATAATAACAATTTTATGCTATTTCGGCATTCGAACAAAGGAACCAGCCCATATATGTATGTTTGCCACATTTCCTGAATACGTTATGTATGGGTCCATATATCATTTTATATAATGTCCAACTGTTTATTATGTGCAGAGTGCATAAAACCGAGTAGATCTTTCTTCTTTGGCATAACGTCCAAACTAGGACAAAGCCTGCTTCTCAGCTTGTGTTCTATGATCACTTCCACAGACATTAATGTGTATATCGTGCGCCAGGCAAGAAGTTATTCTATGCCTAAGAAAGTTAAGGTAATTTATTTTACAAAATGTTTCTGGACCGACCGGGAATTGAACCCGTCACCCTCAGCATGGCCATTGGCCATGGTGAATATCCACGACTTATAAGTTGTGGCTTCGATGTTCAAAGTATGTTTTTAAAATTCACTTTCTCACTCATTTGTAGTTAGTCATTTGTGCACTAGGACTAGAACGTGAGCTGTTGGATGATATTTTTTCTTACACTTATAGCTTCGATACTGCTTTCTTTTCTACTTTTGACGACAGTATAACGATGAGCACGCGATATTTTTGTTCATATTGTTGTCAATATTGGTTGTGATGTAGTCTAGGGGTGTTATCGAATTATCCTTTCGTTAGAGCAGTGCCTTAGATTAGAGACGAAAAAATGAATAATTTTGGCTTGTCTAAAAGTTGTTGGTGGCAGGGCTGGGAATTGAATGTCTGACCATTTACTTACAACACGAAAGTGTTGTCCTTGAGAGCACAAAGGTCCGCTGGAGGTACTTTTGCTTTAGAGAATTTGGTGGAAAATTGCTTTGAGAGAATCATTTCATAATCTTTAAGGGTACGGCCTCACTATTTGTCTAATAGTTATAAATTTTGCCTGATTGGTTGGCTCTGTTAATACATCAAGAAAAATTTAAAAAGCAATCTCATTTATTCCTCACAGAATGCATCAAGGAAGTGTTCAAATAAATTCATACGGGACTCTAAAAAAATTACAAGCTTCACCAGGATGTCCGAATGGTTTACAGGCATACCTAAAAAAACAGAACAACAGTTACTTTAGTTGAAGTTTTTAGCCCTAGGCTAGTTCATCTCGGGACCCAAGCTTTACTTCCCTTCCTAAGGAAGAACTCACATTTTTGTGAGTTTGTCGGGAGTTGGATTCGATCCCAGGTCCTTAGCGTGATGGTCACGTGTTCTAACCATCACACTAGGTCCGCTCCACTTTTAGTTGAAGTTAGGTTAACCTTCCTTAACTCTCGCGGTTGGCCACAACCGTCAGCACCACGCTAATGCTGAGAACAAAAAGCGAGATTATTTCAACGTGTTGTACAAAATACAGCAGCGCGATCACTCGAGAGTTAAAAGCAGTTTATTCGTTACATATACGACCAAAATGTTTGTGGAGTACTGGTCTCTGTCGACTTAGTGTTCGCTGTTCTGTTATGAGTCGTTTAGTCTGTATGGCTCTTTTCGAGAATTTCATAGATTTTTATATGAATTTCGCTGCGAAAGGGATTAAATCCACAAGATTCATTTTTCAGAAACACCTGCAGAAATTTTGCCAGATCTTTTTTAGAGTTTTCACAAAATATCACAAGATGGGATTTTTTCAGCAAATCCTGTTAAATTTCGTGAATATTATCCACATATTATGCGAATATGTTACAAAATAGATCAGAAATTTCGTTAAGAATTTCGAGAAAGTTGTTGTTCCTTTAAGAAATTTTATCATTGGGTTCGAAATGCCAAACTGACGTAATGTTTGCAAATATTGCTGAATGGGATGATGCATATGCGGACATACACCAATTAAATGTTTGCCATTTTTTTGTTGTTGTCCCATTCTGTATATTATGTGGTCGTGTGTAGACTGAGTGAATGCGTTCATGATTTTCATGTTTGTATCTTTCAACTTAGTTCTAACACCTTCTTTCCCGGCAAACAAGGATATATTTTTGAGGCCTCACTCAACTGTAAGCAACATTAAACGTGAATATTTTCTACAATGTAGGGTTTGGAACCATTTGGGCAGGAGCACCTATTTTGGGCACTTGCTGCTATATTTCAGTCAAATTCAAACCGATTCACTTGAATGTTTGAACATGGCTAGCTACTGTGCGTATCTGATCGTGTCTCAAAAATCAAGTCAATCGGTTCAAAATTGACTAAGTTATAGCAGCAAGTGCCCAAAATAGGTGCTCCTGCCCAAATGGTTCCAGACCCTATTATTGACTGTTCTGTTTGTCATTCTACATTTCCAAAAAACATTACCTGTAAAGTCTCTGAGAAGCAGTTAATATCAAAAATAAACATAATCATAGATTCAATGTTTTTAAGGCGTTTTAATGTCATAAATGCGGTTATAAATGCACAAAGGACATTTATGAAAAGAGCTCACATAAAATATATACTGTGTTTCAAAAAAGTCCCAAATATTCCTAGCTACACACACGCATAAGGATATTTGATTTTAGAGATCCATTCATTTGTAGCAATGTGATGAGGCTACAAACTGCTCTACGAAAATATGATCAAACTATTATTGTTCCGGGGTTAGATCGTCGTATGGTTCCATAAGGGTAACTAGGCATATTATGTAATCATTTACAAACAGAGAAATGTAAAAAAATGTTGACGAAAAAAGATTCCGTTTTTAGCACGGTTCCGGTTTTGGCAACTGAAAATAAAAATTTTGTTGCCAAAATCGGAACCCCACTGTACCTCAATTTATAGGGCAAAATATGCGATTTTGGACTTTTTTGACTGCAAGCCATTGAGCTTGGAAATATTTTTTTTAAGCGATCAAAAGGTTAGTTGGTCAATTAACATCTAAATTACCGACTCATGCAAAATATTTCGTTTTACCTAATTAAATTTGATAGATTTAAGCATTTTATGATAGTATGAAAACTTGCATGCAACTTTTGGAGGGTGACTTGTATGGGAAATATCGTACCTAACATAAATCGCTTAAAACTATCAAATTTGATTTGTTAAAACGAAATATTTTGCATAAGTCGTTAATTTAGATGTTAACTGACCAATTAACCTTTTGATTGGTTAAAAAAAATATTACCCTGCTTAATGGCGTACAGTCAAAAAAGCCCAAAATCGCATATTTTGCCCTATAAATTGAGGTATAGCTCAAAATTGTGACGTGTTAGAGCAAATCTGAGCCCGGATTCGGATTCTGCTCTTGAGACAGACAAAAAGTTATTTTTTGTTACGCTGTGTTAAAGAGGGCGCCAGTTCACATCGCAATAAAAACGTGGCAGGGATTCACTTTTCACTCGTGGAACAACTGTCAGGGTACTGCACAGATCGGTTGAAGAATCGCGAAAGAAACTTTTCATCTTAACTTGATCTTCACACGAAAATTGCCGTTAAAGACGGAATCACTTTCACTCGTATTCACTTCCGGATGGCGTAGCACCAACACCCGATTTACTATTTGGCCGTCCAAATACGCCAAAATAAAAATATTTCAACAATGATCATAAAATCTCAAAATGTTTCCATCTCAAAAAATCCGTACCCCAAATATCACGCCGAGGACCTGGGATCGAATCCCACTCCCGACAAACTCACAAAGTGTGAGTTATTCCTTCGGAAGGGAAGTAAAGCGATATGAACTAGCCTAGGGCTAAAAATCTCGTTAATACAGATAGAAAAAAAAATTAAAAAGAATCATCTTCCAAAACATTTTTAAATCGATTTTAGTTGACGAAAAATGATATTTAGATCAAAATCAAAAATTTGGGTATTAGAGGGTTAATGCTTGTGGCAAGTACAGTCGGGTCAAGCACGCCACGTTTTCCAGGCAGTCTTCTAGCCAATTTAGTTCATTTTTTGTATGTGGTATATAATAAGCACTAACTGCTCTAAAAAATGAGCTGGATGGATGCTCAGAAATTGCGGTGGGCGTAAAGTGGGTTGCAGCGGAGGAGACTCGACTGTATGCGTCCTGGGAAGTTTTGAATAATTGTGGGAGTCGATGGTAATGGTCAATCTGCGCTCAAAACTATCGTCACCAATCTTTATTAGGCCTGTCCAGCTTTTCAAAAATGTTCTCTGATTCTCAAGTCCACCCCCATATTTTGATTGGCATCCTAAAAGAAGTAACTGGTCAAAATTTCAGCCAAATCCATTGAAATTAAGAGGTGCATCAAATCAGTTTTGTTTTTTCGACTATTTTTGATCTTCAAAAAATCATAACTACACTTCAACTTGTTAAAACTTAATTCTTTCGGCAGAAATTGAAAGCTGTACCTGTTTGCTACTACTTCTCCGAACATCGTGTGCCAATAAAATTGAAGGAAATATTTGTAATTATCACATTTGTAATTAGAAAAACCTTAAAAAGTTGATTTTTCGATGGATTTCGTTCTGGAACACCCTAATATACGGAATAAGTTGGATTTTTCAAAACGGCATCATATTCTCCAATGTTTTTTGGTTATTTGCTTCTTGGACACCAATGCTGTAGGAGTTGAGCAAAAATTGCTAAAATTCGTGAAAGCCAAATGTGGCCTAAAAACTAGCTTTTCGGGTACAATCACGCTTTGGCGCGCAAAAAGTGGCATCGCGTCAGCACTGCTATGATAGCCAACACCTGTCATCACGCTTGTTTGTTATCACCCGTGGTAGGGGGTAGCTTAGGCAAACTACAAGGAAGCAAAGCTACTACGTTCAGTACAATTTCGCGCCACAGCGTGATTGCCTCCAAAAAGCTAGTTTTAGGCTACATTTGGCTTTCCCGAATTTTATTATTTTTTTTTTTTGCAATTGCGTAGCGTTTCGCCCTACTTTTCACTCGCGGTTACTATGGTAAAACGGCCTACTTTTCTTCATTTAAGCAAAGGTGCCGAAAAGTACTACTTTTCGGCACTCTTAAGAGTGCTGAAAAGTAGCACTTTTCGGCACCTTTGCCAGAACCCACTTATCGATAATTTCCGCGGCTACCGAAGACACAGCTGCTGCTTCTACATCCTCTTAGCTGCTCAGATCCGATTTCACTATTCAGATTCTGATTAGGAATGCAGCAAATCAGGCGTAGAAACAGCAGCAGAAACCACTTTTGCTCTTGCTCATGCTGTGGTATGAGGACGACGACGGGAGCTTGCAAATTTCTGACACTAACCTACCGACCCTATCATAGCCTACCTGATCGAACAAAAGCACCACGTTGACGCGTATGAGTGCTGGCACGTGGCTCCTCTCGTTACATGTTCGTGTAGCAAGGAAAAGTGATACTGATTGGGAATTTATTGCAATTACAAAAAACTTTGTATGCAACTCGTTGCAAAACTCGATTTTTTCAGCACTTGTCGTATTTATCCAACTCGGCAAGCTTCGTTGGATAAATGTACGACTCGTGCTGAAAAAATCATCATTTTGCAACTTGTTGCATAAATAACTATTGCTCAACTCCTACAGCATTGGTGTCAAGGAAGCAAATAACCAAAAAAACATGAGAGAATATGATGCCGTTTTAAAATATCAAACTTATTACGTATATTAGGGTGTTCCAGAACAAAATCTATCAAAAAATCTACTTTTTAAGGTTTTTCTGATCACAAATGTGATAATTACACATGTTTCCTTCAATTTTATTGGCACATGGAGAAGTTGTAGCAAACAAGTATAGCTTTCAGTTTCTGCCGAAAGAATTAAGTTTTGACATGTTTTAGTGTAGTTATGATTTTTTAAAGTTCAAAAATAGTCGAAAAACACAAAATTGATTTGATGCACCTCTTAATTTCAATGGATTTGGCTGAAACTTTGACCAGTTACTTCTTTTTGGATGCCAATCAAAATATGGGGGTGGACTTGAGAATCAGAGAACATTTTTGAAAAGCTGGACAGGCCTACTATTTATGCTCACCAGTTCATTCTATATTGTGTTCCCCTGCGAGCGGACTATGGAAAGCGTGAAGACAGTCCAGTCCATCGTTGCATCTTTTCCAAGCAAAGGAACAGATAGCCCCAAGAAGCGAGCGGACGAGTGCCCACATTTGCATTTAAGACACATTGTTTGAATTATAAAATTTTGCATTTTATGACTTTATTGGCCGGGCGGCGATCGGTTGGTCGGTCTGGGGCAGCGCCAGCGCGGTGGTAGATTCATGGTGCATTGCACATTCTCATATTTTGCGCAAGATGAACGATTGAATGGACCGTGCAAGGAATGTAAAAGTGGAATTCGGAAGTCCGACAGCAACGTGCTGATTGTGTTGATTTGAAATTTCGACGAAGGAAATAGCAAACCATATGGAACGATAATGGATCGGACACACCTAATCAGGTGCAGGAACATGAACGAATAAGGGTTGATTATGTTGTCTGTTCAGTTTTATTTCCAATTTTCGAACCGATTAAAATGTTCTGATTCGATGGAAATTAGGTGCGTTGTACGGAATATAATGCACATGTCTCTTAACCGACAATGGTTTGGTCCTATGCTAAATTCAAGCCATCCAAATTCCCATGAAGAAGAATGATTAGAATGCATAGCTTTGGTCCCACATGTCAACGTAATCTAACATCATTCCATTGGCGCATAATTTCGAAAATTTATTGCCACCTTGTTTCCCATCATGGGGATGCCATTTGCAAACCCATACTTCTCATTTTGATGCCCATTCCTCGCCATTCCCAGCATTGTTGTGTTTGAATAAATTGCACATTTTATGAACGCGTTGAAACGATGGATGGCGTAAAATTGAGCTGATTATTCTCTGTGACTGTTTTGCACCGTTCAACTTCAATAACCGCTGAAAACCAACAAACCGTCCAGCTCTCTCACGGTGCCGCCACTACTGGTACCGAAACGATGGCTCAAACAAAATATTTAGGTTTATAATTTATGAATGTGTCGTTGAATGTGTACGTTGCAATTGCTATGTGACCACTTTAAGTTTAAAGCCAGTACATTAGTTTTTCATATATTGTAAGCTAAATTCTCTGAAGTAGCAGGGCTTGGGTAATTTCAAAAAAGGTTCGCCAGTCCCAAAATATTTACACATATCCACCGAAAGTCGACTACTTCATAAACTTTCTTCATTCTACTGCTACTGCTACTGGAACAGGTGTTTATGCTTCATGGAAAGCTTTTTGATTTTAATAGAGCTTTCATGTTTATTCTGAGAACTATCAGCCCATTTTTACAAGACGTGTAACAGCATAGTTTATAACATGCTGTCCTCATTGAACACAATACCTGCTGTTACGCGACACATTATTGCCCCAAAAATAAAAAAAAAACCTTTTTAACCAGTTCCACAAAATTGATTACACAACACGCCCCAAAATGTCTTTAACGATCTTAATCGTTAGCCCACGGGGCAATCAATATAATTTGTCACCAGAAAAATCGCCTGCAGCCAGCTACACCAAACACCAAAAGCCTCAATTTCCACCCGTCATCAACCAGCACCAGCAGCTTCGTCGTCGGCGGCCTCGGCGCAATGCGGTGTGATCAGTGATTTTGTGGCTGAAAGTGTAACAATCAGCTATTATCTAACATCTCACCGATCCATCCCTTGAATAATGGGCACCCAAATGAAACCTAAACTTGCCCTAAAAACGCATCATCAATTGGACCTGTCCGGTGGTGTCGTTGTTTATAGCTAAGCAGGGTTGGATATGACTATCACTTACTAGTATTTTACGAATGACATAAACCTTTTTTCATGACGATTCAACTGAGACGAAGCCAATCTATGCAGGTTATTATTTGATTGACATTAAACAATAATGAAATGTAAACAGGATAAAATTTCTCAAAATAATAAAGAACGACCGGCCCTGACTCCCAAATCATCGTCGGTGTAACGTTGCTCGCTCGGAATTATAGATAATTATCAAACGCGATAGTTTTTCGTCTTTCTTTCAAACTTTGCTTTAGGTTGCCTATCCGCCGATTCACCTTTCCATCAGTCTGTAATTCAACTCGTTTGCTTTTGCCACCTTCCCAATTCCGCTTCTCTCCGTGGCGAGTCATATGCATCTATCTATCAGAGTCCCTTAGACCAGGTTAATGGATTACGAAGCTACCTAGTTTCGCGTTACGACCGACCAGACAAACAGACATAGCACTCAAAACAAGTTGCAATCCATTTTTTTGAGACATTTTAACAGCTGAACACCAAAATCGCTCAGTAAAATAGACTATTTGTTAACATTTTCCAAATGTTTCTGACAGTTGCTGTGCTAAGGACTGTTCATTTTATAAAGAGGACAACTTTGCAAGGCTATAAAAAGAAAACGCGTAGTTCAAATTTGAGCAGCCTTGGATAGTTGTTCAGAACATTATATTAGCAGATAATAACCATAAATAAATTGGGTTAAAATTATTGAACTTCATAGAAATGTGGCAAAGTGTTTCGAGAGATCACTTTTTCAATTCCCAAAAACTAAAGATAAACACAAAATTTCTGTAAAACATTGGTGTATCGTTTTTAATTGCATGAAAGTGTTTACCATGCTGCAGCAGTTTGAGTGATACATATTCTGGCAAAATATAAACCTAATCGGAATAATGGTTGTTGAGATATTAAAGTTACAAGTTGGACTCGATTTTCAGAATAAAATTTATTTGTTAAACAAAAATGTATGAAAATATTAAATTTTGAATGTTTTCAATGGATCTAGTCGAAAGTACTAATAATGCAATTTCAGATGCAGAAAACCGCTTCTTGATAGCTTTGGTGGCTTGGTTACTGTGCTTCATGGTAGTTACCGGAGATAAAATCGCTTCGTTTTTTGAAGGTTCTTCTAAATAACGATGCACTCTATTGCAAATACAACTTAACAATGATGTCGAAAATAAAAATTAACATGTAGTTATTTTCAATTAAGGTATATAATCACATAGGGTCAGACCTTGCTGAAAATAAATAATAATAAGCTTCTCTAGAATCAAAAACTTGCATTTATGGAGCAAAAAGTATGCAATTTTTCATTATGGCCATCATTGAGTATTAAATTTATGATGAAGAATGTACTTTAAAGCATATTTTTCTTCGGTATCATTTAGAATGCGATTCTCTTCTATACTGGACAAATTTTAAACTGATTCCGTAGTGTTATTGCATCACTGGACTTAAATAAGTATTTTTTATCAATTTCATTGATAACAAGGCAACTCACTATATCAAGCTGTATAATGCTTGGTGCATTATTACTGACCAACTATTACACTCTACCTTTAGAAGAATAGTATTAGATCCCAACACATTGAAAAGTTCATGACAATTTTAAAGTAATGTATGTGGAAAGTTGTGTAGAATTTTGAGAAATGGGGTTTTATTGAGTTTTAACGAAAACCGCTTTCAGTTCATAACTAAGGACAATTTGTATAATGTTATATTTTTCCTACGCTGTAGAATAGTTATGGAAATTTATGCAAAAAAAACGATAATGATTTTATTGAAAAATAAAAAAGATATCACACAAATAAGGTGTCCTCTTTATAAAATGAACAGTCCTTAATCCTTAGAAAAATGGAGTAGAAATCTACTTCATTATATGCGCTAATTCCCGTCATATCAAACGGGAAATAGCCAATAATTAGAGTAAAGTAGGGCAAGAGTTTCTTTTGAAGTTTCTGAGCACAATTCAAATTATTTCTTTAGGGTGTCAAGGTTACTCGATGCCTTTTTGAAAAAAGTCTTTCATTCCAAAAGTTATGAAAATAAATCAATATCTAGAAAAGTTACGACAAAATGTTGGTTTTTTGATCGAAAAATTGTAATATGCGATGGTCCTTCCAAAGCATGGATGGGAATAGGACAGATCGGTGAAGTACTAGATTTGTAGTAATGAGCTGAGTTTTAATATGGAGAGAAGGTCAATTCTTCGTTTCTGCAATGAAATGGTGCAAAAAGCGTGGGTATTATGATTCCTTGCCTAATTTGATGCTGTTTGAGCAAATCTTTGAGCAACAGTGTTGTGGTTTTCTCCATTTTTTGCAACATAAACAAAATAGTTATCCAAAGTTTTGCTCAAACAGCATCAAATTAGGCAAGGAATCATAGTACCCACGCTTTTTGCACCATTCCATTGCAGTAACGTAAGTAAGTTCTCACCATACAAAAATTCCGCTCATTACTGCAAATCTAGTACAACACTGAACGTGTCCCATTGCACAATGGGAAAAAATAGGCATAAAACGCGAATAAATTCAATTTCTCTGCTCGGAATGGATGGACTCACATGAATTTTTGACACGAACTGCAAAAATCTCCACAGTCTCAGATAAGGAGGGTGTCATTCGCCGCATGATGCTGGAAATCAGTGTATCGGGCCCGTTTTACCCCACTCTCTCTCATTTTCACCTTTTTTTAAAAAAATCCTGGAGTGCAAAATAAATTATTTATTTATTTCGTGTTTGTATAAAAACTTCCATATTATCGAATGGAGCTGGTTTGGCTCACCGCACGGCCTTAAAAATAGAAATATCGTCAAATAACCCCGATATCCCCTATTCCTTTGAAATTTCACATGCATCTCCTCCATGAGTTGAACGCAATCGATGAGAGTAGGATCAACCCTATGTCAAATTGCCAATACTATTGAAGTTTTTACACAAATGCGAGTTAAATAAGTCATAGATTTTGCCCGCCAGTCGGAAAAGGTAAGGATTTTCTCAAAAAAAGCGTGTACGAGAGAGAGCGGGGTAAAACGAATGACACCCTCCTTTTCTGAAACTTTAGAGATTTTTACAGTTTTTGTCAAAAATTCATTCAAATCCATTCCCACATTTCCCACTGTGCATTGTGATGAAATTGAATTCGATCTTTTGTTTTGGGGCGTAACTAGGTATGTTTTGAAGATGCTTTTGCATGTATAAGTTTTTGCAAAAAAGATTCGGAAATCTTATTTTACACATAGTGGGGCAAAAGTTGGAATTGTGGGCAAGACTTAGAGTCATGTGGCAACTTTAGGTGAAAAACGTAAAACTCTGCAAAATATTATCTCTAAAAATGAATTAGTCAGATAATTCAAACAAATTTAAAAAAAATGTTTTATCTGAATTTCAGCGAAAAAATACTCAATTTTATTGTAGTAAATTTAACCCTGATTTGGGTAAAATACAGATCGAGCTTTAAAGTGTATTCCACATATAACATCAAGTATTAATTGGTTTCTGGTATTCCTATTACCAAAGTGTCAAAATAGTATGCTACGGTTAGTGAAATTCCACAAACACTAGATTCGATCTTTTGCGCCAGTGGTGGGACAAAAGTTCGCATTTTTCATATGCTTGCGCATTTATGTATAATAATGTCCATACGAATAAACCTGATTTCCTTTCTGATATTCTTTGTTTTCTGCTTCCAGTATTTTTTAAAAAAACACCAATTCCTACAAAAATCATCCAGAGATTTTTTTTTAAGAAAACTTAACAGGAATGCCGTCAGAGATTTTTCTGATAATTATTCAATGACTCTCCTGGGATTTATTTTGAAAATTCATAGTTTTCTTTAGAATTCTCTCCAAAGTTTTCTAGATGTTATTCCATAACTAAATTTATACAACATTCCTTGGGTTCCTTCCGAAATTACTCCATGGATTTCATCAGAAAATACTCAAATTGCTTCAAAAATTCCACTAGAAAATCGTCTTTGGGATTCCTCGGAAGATCTTTCATTGATTCTTTCAGCAAGCCTTCCAAGAATTCGTTCATGAAACCATTCGCGGATTTCTTCAGAAAATATAAAGTTTAATATTTCTTACGAAATCGGGGGAAGAAATGAGAAAATACTTCTCAGTCTCCTTCAGGAATTCTTCCCGGGATGCTTTTAATAATTTTCCCTGTAATTCCTTCGTAAATTCTTTAAGAAATATTTACCACCTTGAGACATCTTCAATGGGTTTCTTGCTTCATGTATTCTTTTAGAAATTCCTCTTAAAATCTGCCGAGGTTTCTATCAGAAACTCCTGCAGCGGTTTTTTGCAGAAATTCTTACGGAGATTTTTTTAGAAATTCATCTATCGCTTTTTTTCAAATCTTCTCAAAATTTATATAGAGATTTTCATGGGTTCTTCCTAGCATTCCATCAAGTAATACTTTTCGAATTCTCCTAGGGATTCGTTTAAAAAATCGTCGAAAATCTACTCATCAATTCTTTAAAAAATCTTCCACAGGCTTTTTCAGAAATTCATTCAAAAAGTACACCAAAGATTTACCAAAGAAATTGCTTTAAAGCTTTTATTGATGATTGCCGCAGGAATGTTTCCAGATATACTTTTCTCAGGGAATTATCTAAACAATATTGCAAGAATTCCTCCAGTTATTCTTCTCTTTTATTACTTAGAGTGATTTAGGCAGGTAGTGTTTTTAAGATTTGCTCAAGATATTCGTCGAGTAGTATATTCAGAAATGTTTCCTATTAGTATCGTCAGGGATTATTTTCGAAACATCTCAAGAGTCTTGAAGCATCTCATGGCGTTTCTCCGGAAATTGCAGGAACTACTTTATAAAAATGAACAAAAACTGCTCCAGAAATACTTTCAGGAAAACCTCAAAGGGTATATTTAAAGGATCCATTTAGGATGCCTCCTTAATTTCAAGAAAAAAAAAAATAATGAGAAATTTCTAAAGGAGTTCTAGAACTGCTAAAGCAATTTCAGGAAAATTTACCAATGGATTCCTGAAGATCCGTAGATGAATTTCTGTAGATGTCATTTTAATATTATCTACAGAAAATACAAACAACATTGAGCAAGTACTGACGCAAAATGAAATAAATTCTCAATCAATTACTGAGGATTTAGTGGATCTCATGCATCATCCTCATTTTGTAAGAATTTCTAAAACAATTTCTACAGGGATTAATACACAAAAATCCTCAAAATGCTAACTGGAGAAATTGTAGTAACAAAAAGAAATCCTGGAATAATTCTTTGGAGAACCACTGAGAAATTTCTAATAAAAAAAAAGATTTTTTTAAGAAATAATAGAAAGAATATCAGAAAGAACTGAAGAACTCTTTCCAAGTAATCATAGAAGTATTTCTTGAAAAATTTTCTCAAAAATTCCAAAGAATACATTCTTATTCCTGCAGGAATCGCGAGAGAGTCTTTGGAGAAATTCCTTATGCATCAACGGAAAAAAAAATCTAAAAGAATCTCCGTAGAAAGTTCCGAAGAAATCCCTGATAGAGAAATACCTAAAGAAACTTCAGGATAAAACCCTTGATGAACTTCCAAAGAATGTTTAAAGTTTTTCTTGAGGAATTGCTTAATAAATGCTAGAGAAAGTACCTAAATAGATAAAGTAACATTTGAATGAACCTCTGAAGAAATTCAAAACAATCATTTATCAAAGAGTTCTAGCCGGGGCCCGTAGCGTAGTAGCTACACGTTCACTTCATAGGTGGATGGTCATGGGTTCGATCCCAGCCCCGGCACTTGCAATTTTTCGTAAGTTGCTCTTCCCTCCGAGAGCGGCTGGCACCTGACCCTCTTCAGATCATATGCTCCAACGGACCCGGAAACCTGGATATTGGCGAACGGCAACTCGTAATGGACCCCCAATCAGACCGGAAAAAAAACAGGTAAACTAAGAAGAAATTCTTGAAAAATAAGTTTTGGAAATTTCTAGAATATTTCCATGAGATATCCCAAAATCTGCGAAGCAAATTCTGATAATATACCTGGAGAAATACCCCCAGAAATGATTGAAGAAAAACATGTACTTATTTGTGTAGCAATTATTAAAATAACGTGCTGAAGGATCGCTCCAGGAACCCCGTGGACTAGTTTCAAGATGAATCTTTTGAAAAATCTCTTTGGAAGCTCATGAACGAGACCCAATAAATATTTCTGGATGAGTTCTCCAAAGAATATTTGGAGGAATTACCGCAGAAATTTTCTAAGAAATACATGGGTGAGAATGCATTCTTAAGGGTTACTTTGGAAAAATTTCTGGAACAATTCTCACTGATTTTTTTCTAGTAATTCATATTTGCATTTCGCGAAAATGTTGATGAATTCTGAAAGAATTCCAAAAAGAATTTCTGGCGGTCTCTCTGGAGGTCAATGTTAAAATGTACTTAGAATGGAATATATTCTAGAAAAAAAAATAACAAAATTCTCGCAGTAAGGGGCTGTCCATAAACCACGTGGTCATTTTTTTGGGACTTTTCAATCCACACCCCCCCCCCCCGCACCCGCGGGGTCATAAGTCCATACAAAATTTTTTTCTTGTCCATACAAAATGGTCATTGGCCGAACCCCCCCCCCCCCCCCTCCCCCCATGACCACGTGGTTTATGGACAGCCCCTAATTTAAAAACTACAAGTTCTGATTTTACCATGGCTGTACTGGGGAGGACGCAAGCAAATATGTGCGTGAATTTTCTTCATACAAAACATCGTATTTCGTTTCACTGTGATGACCTATTACGATCTGGTGGGCAAAAATATTAATTGAAATATTTTGGCCGTTAATGTAAAGCTACATCCAGCTTTAAAGTTTTCTGCTCAAAAGTACTTTGAACATTTGATTTGCGTTGGATTGTTAAGAATTTGACATCTACGCTTATCAAAAATCAAAATTTTTGATCGTCCTATGTACTATACTGTCACGTAGAAGATGTGTCGGGAATTGAATTCAGGTTGTGCCAGAAATAGACGTGGACTAGACGGAAACAGAATTGTTCAATCTTATTATATTAAGGAATGTTTACATGATATGGAAGTTAGTATATAAATAAGTAAATGATACCAACTTGGAATTAGATGAAAAAAAAACATACCAAAATAGTTCTGCTGTTCTAATTGTAGTGTATAGAGTAAGCGGGTGGCACCGCCCTCTGCTAGCCGGAGCGTCGAGGAGCAGCGGAGCCAGCCGGGATCTCCGTTCCGGCAGCGGGTAAGCGGGTGGCACCGCCCTCTGCTAGCCGGAGCGTCGAGGGGCAGCGGAGCCAGCCGGGATCTCCGTTCCGACAGTGAGTAAGCGGGTGGCACCGCCCTCTGCTAGCCGGAGCGTCGAGGAGCAGCGGAGCCAGCCGGAATCTCCGCTCCGGCAGCGAGTAAGCGGGTGGCACCGTTCTCTGCTAGCCGGAGCAGCGGAGTCGACTGGAGAGCGTCGGCATTAGGCAGTCAGACTGTCAAGGTCACGACACTAATTTCGTCTAAAAAGTATCTAATAGGCATTTCATAAGTAAATATATTGTGTTTAAAATATCTGTTAATAAGTAGAACGGTGTGAAGTTAGCAGAGTGGGACGTCCATCTGTCTGTGACATTGTGATACCGAGGCAGAAAGCCATACTGGCGGGAGTGGATTACTTACAGATTTCCCGAAATTGACAGTGCTCCAAAAATTATGCAATCGAGAAACTTGAACCGCGCGCGATAGATGGTAAAGCATATGAGCGCCGCCAAAAAAAAATAAGCTCTTTTCAATTTTCTGTGCATGGTTCCGCCTTTCATCGCATCGATGAAGGTGCATGACGACGATGGCGTTACTGATTGTCATGCTTTGTCTGAGTTGTACTATTCATGGAACAGGGGAAGCTGACAGTGATGATGTGGTTTACAAGGTTGCGTTTTTTTATCTGAAAGAGAAAGAAAGTAAGTAGATTAGTAAGGGAATAAGTGAGTAAGTAGATAAGCAAGTAAATAATAAATTAAGTAAATAAGTTACTAAGTAAGTAGATAGATAAGCAGATAAGCAAGTGAGTAAATAATTAGGTAAGGAAGTAAGTTAGTAAAAACGTAAGAAAGTAAGTAAGTAGGTACGTGCCTCTGGAGCCAACCTACAGAAGTAGGTACGTTAGTGAATAAATAAGAGCAAGTGAAAGTGAAAGTAAGCAAGTAAGTTAGAAAGTAAGAAAGTTAGTAAGTAAGTAAAAAAGTAAATAAGTGAGTAACTAAGTATGAGAGATTGTTATGATAGAAATTCCTCAAATGGAGGAGAACGTGTCTCTGGAGCCGACTTTAAGTTAGTAAGTAGTAAATAAGTAAGTACCTGAGAAAATAAGTTAGTATGTAGGTATGTAAGTGAGTAGGTGAGCAAATGAATAAGTAAGTATGTAAGTAAGTAAGTAAGTAAGTAAGTAAGTAAGTAAGTAAGTAAGTAAGTTTGTAAGTAAGTATGAAAGTTAGTAAGCAAGTATGTGAGTTAGTGAGTAAGTAAGTAAATGAGTATGTTTATACGTCATTAAATTAGTAAGCAAATGAGTAAGTATGCAAGTAAGTGAGTAAGCAAGTAATTGAGTTAGTAAGCAATGAAGAAAGTTAGTAAGTAAGTAAGTAAGTATGTATGTAAGTAAGTAGGTAAGCAAATAAGTAAGTAAGAAAATACGTAAGTTAGTAAGCAAGAATGCCAGTAAGTAAATACGTAAGTAAGTAAGTAAGTAAGTAGATAAGTGAGTAACTAAGAAAAATAGAGGAGCCGGCCTTTTGATACCTGAAGTAAGTAAGTGAAAAAGTAAAACCTCTTGCAACATAAGCTATTTTATATTTCGGTTCTCTGTAACGAATACATTTAAACCGTGAGGAATGAATGTTCTTTGGTGGACGTTAACAATAAATGTTCACACCTATCAAGATCGGATATCGGATATTGGTAATAAAATTTCAAACATCTACAGATATTTATAAATTTTATAACGAGGAGCTCGCTGTATTAATTCCTCCTCCTACCGATTGCCACATTATCGCATCCAATCGCGCACGTTTCAGAACACCACTAATCGTGTTGGATCAAAATGCGATAAAAAGGTTTATGATGCTCTCCCAGGCTAGACATCAATATCGGTAGGTAGGTACGAGAGTATGTACATATGTAGTAAAATTAATCAGTTTCTGATACGACTATGATGAGCTCGGAAGCCAGCTCATAAAAGACCCCATGCAAAGATGTTCATCATGATGCACATCAGACCGCCGCCACAGGCTTCCTCTTCATTGGGTGTCGGGCGGTATACCTACCTACATAATGTTGAGTGTTGTCTGTTTAGTGCCCACTAAAATCTAACGTCGAATTGATTGATATCAGTCGGCTTAGTGTTCGTTCACATTGCAGTCCAGTACTGAATGTGGGCACATTATGGGTTTAAGAGGATACAACGCTGGAAGTGAAAGGGCTTGCGGAAGTTGCTTGATAATTATCAACTATAAAACACACTAAACAGGAAATGCTACGTTCTAACCATGCAGATTTTGTGGCAAATTTGTGATGATTTCTATGTCATCAGTATATTCGAAACGATACGGCACATTTATTGGTAAGCTACTTTGCTAGATGTGGGGGCACCTGTGGCACAATGATTTCCTAGATCATCGATGCCTGTTAGTAAATTCATTCAGTTCATCAATTATAATAACAATAAATGAAGACTTCAGCCCTTTGGCTTTAATACAGCGCCAAGCATAAGCTATATTATATCCACTATAAAGTGGAGCACCACCTTCGTCATCTTGAACGATATGCCTTCAGCTTCCTCGAATATTGCAAGAGGTTTTACTTACCGTCGATGGGGGTGACAATTGGTCTGGGGGGTGAGATTGGGTCAAAACTGAGAAACATAAAATTTGAAATAGCTCATCAACTATCGCTAATTTATGTAGAAAACTTTATGTTATTTTAAAGAGGAGATGTTTTTACACGTCATGATGCAGAATAAGATGTTTAGCAATAATCGTTTCTTGTTAAATTTGTGGCTGAACTTATATAATGAAACTACTAGTAAATCATTCTGAAAAAAATTCTCCTTCGTAATGTTCCACACAAGTACCTAACCATAAATTTTCTTAAAAGTGGTTATAGCTGTAGGTATTACCTAGTTGATGGAATGAAAAAAGCGGTCTGTCATTGTTCTTTTTATTTAAAAATTCAATATTTTCGACACTCTGTCAAAACATTAAGAATGGGGGTGAGATTGGGTCAAGCAAGTTATTGAGTGCACATAACCTTAACTAAAAATTCAACTTGTTATACAGTCCCCGTTTGACGTTAGAGTGGTGCCATGTTTACCATATCTTCATAAAAGCACTTTTTTTCGAAAATATGTCGAAGAAGTGTCAAGCGAGTGTGTTCCTACGTTTAGTACCTAAAATTATTTATAACAATAAACCCATGCGTTTGGGCGGCTCCTCTAATCATTAGCTAATCTTTTGTGTACTGCAATATCGGAAGCTCACAAAATAGACTTAATAGCGTTCTTTTTCTCCACTTATTTTTGAAATTTTAAGGAAATATCGTGAAACTACCAGACGGTAGTGGGGTCCAGCACAATGTCATTTTTTTAGTTTTTATTTTTGTGTATTTTAACTAATGCTAATTCTACATTTCAATGTCGGAAAGCAAACGAGATACGACATACGCGATTGCTTATTGAGTATTTAACTTGAACTTTATGAATTAAGAGTGGCATATAAGGATCATTCATGAAATACATAAAAATACTCACTCGAGTTCGGGACACAGTCGTTGTTACCACGCGTCCGTTTAGCTCTCAGTTTCGAACCCCTTTTTTCTCGTGAAATCCATCGCGTTCGTTTATGAAAAGTTGCTAGTACAGCAATTCATCTACACTGATCGCGTTTATTTCACTAAAAATCCAAACCCGCGAAAAAAACTGGTGAATTTGTGAATATTTCATCTCCACTGGTGCGCGGAACACAACAATAACAAGTGATACAACTATCGCCGTTCCATTGTTGTATTGTGCGATAAATCACAGTGAATTCCCGAGTAGTAGAAGAGACTCAACAGTGAACATTAAAGTGCTAGTGATCATCGTATTAGCTTCCCAGCCTAATGGCCGGGGTCAATCATGCCCCTGGTAGGGGCGACCCTGGGGATCCAGGTGGTTCCCTGCGGGAAAAACGTCAACCGGACTGGATGTTAAGTGATGACGAAATAGGGCAAACCATGGTTTTGCTTCTGCGTAGAAAATCGGACGAGAATGGGCAAAACACGCAAACACCACTACCGAACCCGTTCATCATCACCGCATCAATCGAAGTCGCAGTAGGTGCAAAAGAAGTTAAAAAAGTGGGAATGGTCAAGGAAGGTCGTGGAACTAGGTATTTGCTCCGCACCAATCTGAAGTCAATTTATCGCAAATTGACTGGCATCACCCGGCTTACTGATGGAACCGTCGTCGAAGTAATATCCCATCCCACCTTGAACAAGGTTCAAGGCACCGTGTTTGAGGCAGACTCTACGGACGTGGATGAAGAAACACTTCTTAATCATCTGAAGTCACAAGGGATACAAGCAGTGCGCCGAATCACCAAAAAAGTCAACGGTACGGTACGAAATACTCCGCTAGTCGTGTTAACTTTTCACGGAACTATGCTGCCCGAAGCCGTATACTTTGGTGGACTTCGCGTTGCCGTACGCTCCTACTACCCTGCTCCGATCATCTGCTTTCAGTGTGGTTCTTATGGACATCCTCGGAAGTTCTGCCAGCAGTCTGGAATCTGCCTGCAGTGCTCTCAAGCTCAACACGTAACTGAAGGAGAACAATGCAGTAACGCTCCGTATTGTATGCATTGCCAAGGAGCCCATTCACCCATAGCACGCATATGCCCGAAGTACAAAGACGAAGTTAACGTTATTCGGATCAGAGTGGACAAGAAAATCTCACCCGCTGAAGCGAGGAGAATCTACGCCATTGAGTCACAAACCATCGCTAGTGAAGTGCAGAAGCGGCTCAGGCAAGAAGAATCCAGCAAAGATAAAATAATTGCTGAATTACGAGCGGAAGTTGTGTCGTTGAAACGAAAGCTTGAAGCCATAGTAAATGATACCCGCCTAGTTTCTCCCAATGTTTCCAGACCAGAGAAAGCTACCGTATCAGTAGAACCCATCTCATCGAAGCCCAAGCAAAACTCTCAGCGACTCTCCCGCAAAGACAAAACGTTTGTATCTCCTCCAACCACACACAGCGATACTAGAAGGACCGCGAACCTCTCTGTGAATGAAGGGATAAGAACGCGTAGCAAAAGTAGAAAGCACCTAATGGAAATGTCACCAACCGATGCTAGCCCCAACTCTAACAAAAGGGCAACGTTGATCGCCGACACTGGGGGAACCTCTGATCAATAAACAAGATGCTCCCTCAAAAAAGCCATCAAAGGATAACGGACACTGCATTGTTAAATGAGATGAAATCGGATGATCTACGAAACCCACCCGACGCCTTTTGTAATCGACCCCGCAAAACAATGGACCAAGATTTGAAAACAAAAAAACAAACTCTGATAAAAGAAATTTGCACAACACTTTCGGACAAAACAACCTCGCGGTTTGGAGGTGGGGAATGTGCAGTACCCCCTCCACTTCCGGGGAAGGGAGCGAGTCTGGGTGAAGAAGTGATCCAGGACGTCATCCTTCTACCTGTTGACCACCGAACCCTCAGCTCGGCCGCCACTTCGAACAACCCAATACAACCGATGATACTATCGGATTCAAGCGAATACGACCGACGGAACAACTACTACCCGCAACCATCAACCTCATCTACCGGCTTTATAGCCGGAACAAATGATTCGCCAAGCGCGAGGCACGCCACGTCGATCCTGACCAGGGATGTCCCGAGCATGCTCGATGAGCCTCTGGCGGCAGTCGGCGTGGCTCGCCCCTCATCTCGGGCAAGTATTTCTTCACTTTTCGAACCAAGACATAGATCCCACCCAAGTTCTCCCCACAATGTTTCAGAAACACTGAACCTTCGCGAAAGCTCACCTGGATGTATAAGCTCTTCATCAACGGATGTCGACAGGAACAGAAGTATTCTCATGCTACAATGGAACATCAGAGGGTTCTGGGGTAACCACCCCGAACTTTCGCGCATTGTGAACCAACATGCACCAATTGCTATCGGTCTTCAGGAAATGATGACCAGAAACCCGGGCACGGCCCTCAGTTCTCGTTACGAATGGGAATTATCTAACCGGCACTATCCCCAAGGCGGTGGTGCTGCTGGACTGGGAATTCTCAAAGAGTTCCCACATCAATTCTACCAAATCAACACATGCGTACCCGCCACTGCTGCTCGACTACAAGCTCCTCTCAATATAACAATTGTAAGTATATACGTGCCACCAAACACTAGTGACCAGGACATAATAGCAGCGCTAGACAACATTGTTAAAAATACCGACCCCCCTTTCGTCATCGGCGGAGATTTTAACGCAGCTCATGAGGTTTGGGGCAGCACGAAAACAACAAAACGGGGTTGCATCCTACTCGAATGGTTCGTCAGACACGAACTCCTAGTATGTTCACCACCTTCATCAGCTCTGTTCACGGGACCACTTCTGCAATTGATCTCACAGTCGTATCATACAATCTCGCAGCGAAATTTCACTGGGCCACCTACGATGACACCCTGGGAAGCGATCACTTTCCTATCACAGTCACCTCCGAACAATGTGTTTTAGTTCAACGTTCACGTAAACGTTGGATCTACAAAGATGCTGATTGGGCGGCTTTCGAAAGCAGTATTACGAATTCTCTCTCGCCATCAGAAGATTGTGTTGAACAGCTTAGTAATATCATCGTCAGTGCAGCAGAAATCTCCATCCCACAAACGTCTGGAATGTCTAAAGGACGATCAGAAATTTGGTGGACTAAAGAAGTCAAAGAAAGCGTTAAAGCACGGCGGAAAGCTCTTCGCATACTGAAGCGTATGGACCCCTCGGACCCCCGACACGAAGACGCTAAAACTGCCTTCAAACAGGCGCGGGCGATTTCTCGAAGGACGATCTCAAATGCCAAACTTGACTCATGGAACCAGTTCTGCCAAACCTTCAATCCAAGCACTCCAGCTGATGTGCTTTGGGGAAACTTCAACCGTCTAATGGGGAAAAGAAGGAAGGGACAACGAGGTCTCCAAATCGATGGATCATATGTGCAAGATCCTTCCATAATCGCTGATCGCTTTGCCGACTTTTTTCACCAAACATCTTCAGGAAGTTCCAGTGTCAGAAACGACTTGGGTGATTCAGATTGGGATCAAAATATCGACGCCGCGGATAACCCTCGACTTGATACAGACTTTACCATCTATGAACTAATGCGGGACATCGACTCCGCCAGCGGACATTCAACAGGAGAAGACAGAATTGGGTATCCGATGACCAAGCGTATGCCATATGCAGGAAAGCTTACGTTGCTAAAAAGCTTCAATAAAGTCTGGTCGGAAGGAAAATTTCCAAGTAGCTGGAAAGAAGGAGTCGTCATACCAATACCCAAATCCAGTAATCAGCATCAACGTGTAGAAGGGTATCGGCCAATCTCGCTCCTGAGCTGCATTGGCAAAGTATATGAGCGTATGGTGATCCATAGGTTGATGACATTTCTCGAAGAAAACAACATTCTCGACGAACACCAGCATGGTTTCAGAGCCGGGCGTGGAACATCATCCTACTTCGCTGACTTGTCTGAAATATTGGTCGAAATCGAACAAACCAATGAACATGCAGAGTTTGCCTTGCTTGATATTAATAAAGCATACGATCAAGTCTGGCGCTCACATAATATGCAACAAATCGATAACCTTAACGTTGGAAAACGTATTCGAAGTTGTATTAGCAACTTTCTCATGGATCGGCGTTTCAAAGTGTCCTATGGGGGATCTTTATCGACGGAGCGGACACAAGAAAATGGCGTTCCCCAAGGATCCGTGTTAGCTGTTACCCTATTCCTGCTTGCTATCAACCCGGTATTTGAAGTTATCCCCAAAAACATTAGGGTTTTAGTCTATGCTGATGACATAGTTCTGGTCGCTATTTCCAAACACCTTCCGAAAGTGCGAAGTAAACTAATAGAAGCAGTGGATGCAGTCAATAAGTGGGCTAAAAGTGTCAAATTTTGTCTATCTGCCACCAAATCCTGTATCCTTCATCTTTGCAAAAAATCCAGACACCGATGGCGAAATGCTCGGAATGCCGTTATGATCGATAATGTAGTAATTCCAGAAGTAAAAACTGCTCGGTTTCTGGGAGTGTTGATGAATCAGAAAGGCAGTTTTGCTGTACATGGAGCAAAAACCAAAGAATCAATCAGCAGTCGCATCAACTACTTGAAAGCATTGTCTTTCAGAGCTGACCGAAACACCCTATGGAAAATAGCCAATGCTGTATGTATCTCCAAGCTTACCTTCGGAATCGAGCTTTTCGGTCTTGAACTTACCAGTACCTTCCAAACAATCTATAATGAAATATTGAGAATATCATCTGGAGCCCTAATATCATCACCTACAGTTAGCTTAGCTGTCGAGGCCGGACAACTACCACTGGACCTAAGATTGGTCCAATCTTTCACCCGAAGTTATATTAGACTTGCAGAGAAACCCAATCGTGACCTTCAACACCTCCGCAATAGGGTAGCAGAACTATTCAACGATGAAACCGGTCTTCAAATCCCAGCTGTCGCCAAACTCTTCTGGACGGGTAAAGCTCCATGGGATTTACATCCAGTCAAAATTGATTGGTCTATCAAATCGGCCTTTAATAAAGGTCACAACAAGAATATTGCCAGAGCCATTACAAAGGATCTCCAATGTCAAAAGTACAAAGAATACAGTCAAATATTCACCGACGGTTCAAAATCCGGGTACGCGGTAGGTCTAGCTGTGATCAGTCGAGATTTTCTGATAGAAGGGAGTATACCAGCTCAATGCAGCGTTTATTCCGCAGAAGCAACAGCGCAGCGGGCCCATATAGCCGAGGCGGTAAACGCACGGGTATTCAGCATGACCATGCTGAGGGTGACGGGTTCGATTCCCGGTCGGTCCAGGATCTTTTCGTAAAGGAAATTTCCTTGACTTCCTTGGGCATAGAGTATCTTCGTGCCTGCCACACGATATACACATGCAAAATGGTCATTGGCAGAGGAAGCTCTCAGTTAATAACTGTGGAAGTGCTCATAGAACACTAAGCTGAGAAGCAGGCTTTGTCCCAGTGAGGACGTTACGCCAAAGAAGAGAGAACAGCGCTTGTCAAAGCAGTCCAAAGCGCTGACGATAATCCCACCGTGATTTTCAGCGACTCAGCTAGCTGCATATCTGCTATAGAAAAAAGGGATACAAAGCACCCGTTCATACAAGCTGTTCTAGTATCTGCAAGCCACAAGAACATTACCATCTGGACACTCAGGGATACCCGGGAACGAAGCAGCAGATCAAGCCGCTGAAAGGGGCCGAGCTGCCCCATTACTACACGAATATGTACCTGCCGACGACGTTATCAAGTGGATCTCCAAACGAGTGTGCGAGAAATTCCAACAAATTTGGAATGACCATCGACCGACGTTGCTTCAAAAAATCAAGCCAGCAATTGGACAGTGGAAAGATCGTCGAGACCGTCAAGAGCAGAAAGTTCTAACACGTTGCAGGATTGGACATACCAAACTCACCAAGAAGCACCTATTCGATCGACATCAATCCAAAACGTGTGAAGTTTATAAAGTTGAACTATCCGTTGAACACCTAATCACTAGTTGTAAGAAATACGATGACCTACGTAACAAGATTGGCATCAACAGCAACATTCAAATTGCACTTAGTAATTCTAAATCAGAAGAAACCAAACTGTTTAAGTTTTTAAGGAAAAGTAGTTTATTTGAACTGTTGTAATAGTTGTTAAAATTATTTACTAAGAGGCGAATGAACCCCTCTGGTTTAAAACCTCTATAATAAACGCAAAAAAAAAATACTAAAGAACGAAAAATAAGTCTACCGTTGTACTAGGACTCATACAAAATTTATAAACAAAATCCTTTAAATATTATTGCGGGAGAGGGTCTAATAATGTGAAATGCTGTGTAACATAACATTTGAACGACCCTCTATCTTGAGATGGAGTGATTTTCTTTGACAATACAGGGGCCAATGATCAAGTACATAAAAGTTGATAACGGAGGATTTGGATAAACATTTCTTATGCAGTATACTAAAAATATTATGTTTTTGCCTTTCTCGTACACTAAGTGTACTGGAAAGGCTATATGTTCACTCCAAAAATGACTTTTTGATAGAAGGCCCGGAGGGTCGAGTCACATATACCAATCAACTCAGCTTGACGAATTGAGGTGATGTCTGTGTGTGTGTATGTATGTGTGTGTGTGTATGTGTGTGTGTGTGAGTATGTGTGTGTACAAAATAAACTCACATCACTTTTTGGCAGTAAACCTCAACCGATTTTTATGACCGACGGTTCATTCGACGCGGAATCTGGTCCCATTGTTTCCTATTGAAAATGGTTCGGATCGGTTCAGCCGTTCCGGAGATATGGCCATTTAGGTGTTCCGGATCGGTACCCCAGGGAGGGGCCAGATATGAAAATGCTACAAAACCATGCATGCGACATATCAGACCGCGGCTTTTTCGATAACCTGACGAACGGTAAGCAGGAAAATACTCTCAGTCCATATCTGAACCAGTAGTATTCCGGAATCGGTTCCGGATGTCCCGCCGGAGGTGGCCAAATATAAAAGTGAGCCAAATCCATGCATGCGACACATCAAATAGCGGCTTTTTCGATAACCTGATAAACAGTGAGCAGGAAAATAGCCTTTGACCCAGCAGAGACTACTGGTAGTGTTCCGGAACCGGTTCCGGGTGCTCCGCCGGAACTGGCTAAATATAAAATTGAACCAAACCCATGCATGCGACACATCAAATCGCGTCTCTATAGATAACCTGATGAACGCGTTAGCAATAAAATGGAATCAGACTATATTTAGGAAAACCAGTAGTATTCCGGAATCGGTTCCGTGTGTCCCGTCGGAAGTGGTCAAATGTAGATGGGAACCAAACCCATGCAAGCGACACATTAAACTGCAGCTTTTCCAATAACCTGAAGAACGGTTAGCAGGAAAATAGCCTGCTGTGATTAGCAGAGACTACCGGTTGTGTTCCGGAACCAGCTCCGGATGTCCCGCCGGAAGTGGTCCAATATAAAAGTGAACCAAACCCATGCATGCGACACATCAAATAGCGACTTTTTCGATAACCTGATGAACGGTTAGCAAGAAAATGGTTTCAAAGCATATTTGAGACAACCAGTAGTATTCCGGAACCGGTTCCGGATGTCTTGCTGGAAGTGGTCAAATGCATATAAGAGCCAAACCCATGCATGCGACATATCAAACCACGGCTTTTTCGATAACCTGATGAACGGTTTACAAAAAAAAAAAAAATAGTCTCAGATCACATTAGAGACTACCTGTAGAACCCGCCAGAATGACCAAAATGTAAAATGAATCAAATCCATGCATGCACATCAATTTTCGGCTTTTCTGAAAACCTGTTGAACAGTTAGCAAGACACTAGTCTCAGACCATATTTGAGACAATATGTACAGTCTTGGAACCGGTTCCGGGTATCTCACATGAAGTGGTAAAAGTAAAAACAGTGAAAATAATCAATGGAAGCGATAAAACTGATGCAGGCTCATCAAATCACATCTTCTCATATTCCTGAGGTGTAAATATACAGTTGAATGGGTTTCCATGAGAAAATTGAAATTTAATCGCATCAACCTCGAGCAAAGTTTTTCAATTCCCTTTGGCGTATAAAATTGCTGCGCAAAATTTTGATCCGACTGATTGCTCCTCGCGCTCTGTGATATGGTTCTAATTTGAATTGGATTCAGTACGAAAAATTTCACTTGCTTTCATTTTTTGGTAAATTTTTTTGAATCTAGTAAACAATGATAATAAAATATAGCCTGAAGTGTGTAGAAAAAGTTTATCGACGACTGTAAAGTGATTTTTGGTTGTGAAATAATTTTTATTTAAGCTTGTTATTATCGTCTTGGTATTGATGATATTCCAGTTAAAGTAAAGGTGGTCACGCAGTCAAATAAGAGGTCTGATATTTTTCAGCTCTGCCTATACATTGAACATAACACCCGAAATATGTGCCATCACTCGATGATGGCTTGGATTCTTGCTTTTATAAATAAATTATTCACAGGATTCAGGACGCTTACGTCGACGGTAAGATCATGCGTACATATTCGACGAGAAAGGCACTATCACCACTAGGTGGATTAATCCGGGTTTTTTCGATCAATCTTTCAATGCGCTTCTCCCTCCTCTCATGGAAGGTAAAACTTTAAATAAGGATGATTATGGTATCTAAAAATAGTGATATAACATACAAACTGAAGAATACAAACTTTATTATATCAAATTTCAACCATTTTTTCGGTTGTATTAGCCCTTTTAGGTGGATTAATCATTTTTTTAAATTATCTAAGTTTTTATTCGTCATGGTTACATTGTATTTTATGTAGGTTTACTAGATCTGATCAATAAAATAAACTTATATTCTCAGATAGGCGATTTCGAATATTTTGACCCATTCTCACCCCCTCTAAGGGGTGAGATTGGGTCAATTTTCAATCATTTATAGCTTAGTGTGCAATTCATATAATGTGATACATTCTTGCTAAACTTTCATTACCACATAGAAGAGTATACATACCAAATAAAAAGTTATTCCGATTTCAACTGCATTTGATATTTAACAAACAATCTTTGAGTATCCTTTTTTGACCCATTCTCACCCCCAACGACGGTATTCGCTTACTTACTTACTACATGTATCAACAACAAGTCAACAAGTTCGTGACCATAATCGTCGACCTCTACCTAGTTTCCTGCTGAATATTGTTTTCACGATTCTAACCTTTCAATAAGGCAATCCACGAGACATATGCGATCAGCTGATTTTTTGTTTACCATGGATTTTTGGCATCCGATGATCGGGGTAACAGTTAAACAGAAAATAATTTGCTAGGCACTGACGACACTTGACGAAACTTTGTTCAGTTGTACTCACACTGTGTTTACACTTTGGCTGTCACTCCCATCGCGAAAAAGTCGTCATGGATTGCCTTATAGTCGCCATCAAATCAATAAAGTTTGTAAAGGCTGCTCGCAGCACTTTACGTTTAACAATTTCGAAAACTCTGCGGTTCACTTCAATTAACGTCCACGTCTGGTGATCGTAAAGAGTCACCAAAAGAAAGGGTATTTGCATGTTACAAGGTGATTGGTTACGGCATCCTTAGAAGGCGCCTTTCATATAGCCACAACTGTACATGAAAACGTGGGATTACAGCATGGCCATGCTCAGGGTTACGGGTTCGATTCCCGGTCGGTCCAGGAACTTTTCGTAAAATAAATTTCCTTGACTTCCTTGAGAATGTTTTCGTTCTTGTCACACGACATACACATGCAAAATGGTCTTCGGCAGAAAATCCCTTTCGCAGTCCCTTTTCATTAGGGAACGTCCATAAATTACGTCACGCAAAAAAAGGTTCTTTTTCAACACCCCCTCCCCCCTTTGTCTCACTTTTTGTATGAGACTCCTAGAATTTGTGTATGGGTCGTCACTCTTTCCTGGACCCCCCCCCCCTAAATGCTTGACGTAATTTATAGACGTTCCCTTTTGCCATTCCCATTGCCTAATATCTTCAGGTAAATCCCCATCAGTTTAGTCAATAAAATCAATAAAGTCAACACTTACACCACTAGGTCTGCCCCTATCTCTACTCGCAATTATCTACTTCGGCCTGTTAGGGGCTGTCCATAAACCACGTGGTCATGTTTTTGGGACTTTTCAAGCCCCCCCGCGTAGTCATTTGTCCATACAAAATTTTTAATTAGTCCATACAAAATTGTCATTGGCCGAAACCCCCCTATGACCACGTGGTTTATGGACAGCCCCATTATATATTTCATATAAGCCGTTTTACGAAACGACGACAGTGTTTATATTGATATTGATACTCACATGCTAGTGCGACAGTCCTGTCAAATTTTCTATCATAAAATCGGCTCGTAAAGTGGACTATTGGGGCAATAGCATCATCTATGCGACGATCGTTATCAATTTCACGCGGGGAGCATGTCTGATCGAGCGATGATACTAGTGCTATTTTATCTGAAGATCCAGTTACTGAAGGTATTGGCGACAACAACAACAACAACAACTTGTTCACATACTTCACGCATACAGTAGAAGCTGTGGTAATTTTCTTGGGCCACAGTTTACCATCGCATCACAACTGACAGCTTATTTGGATTAGTCGCCAAAATGTAGGCAATATGCTCCTTCCCTTTCTTATGGAGAGCTTTGTGCTAGGCTTTGCGTCTTTCCACTATTCGGTTTATGATGAGCGAAGTGTGAATAAGTTATAACAATAACATCATGATTAATCATACATAATACTTCTTCTTAAATAATTATAATTATTCGTATTGAGCACTTCGAATATTATTAACTGCAGCTTCCTGGAACGTTGATATTACGTCCAACATTAGGGGGTGGAGTGAGGATTCTTGAAATCCCGTAAAACTATGGACGTAATCAATTAATATCCCCAATGATCATTTTGCATGTGTATATTTTTAGCATACCCTAGAGCAATCACAGGAGAAATTTTCATTGAAATCTTTGAAGACACCTATGTATGGATCTATATAAATAAAGATGGAATGGTGTTTGTATGTCACGAATAGGCCCAGGAAAGGGTCAACAGATCTACACCATTCTTCCATGTTACATTCGTGCAGGGTTCCGACGTGTTCGTACGAAAAAATAATTGGGAAAATCGAAACGCACCGAAAACGAGAAAGTTTTGAGGAATTTTGAAATTTCGTTTTGCGGGGCATTTTTCTACAGAGCTGTATGTAAAAAAACTCAGTAGGCAGTACGAAACAGCTAGCTCCAAATTAAAAAACTATAAAATAAATAAATATGAAATAAATATGAATATAGATTGCTAGAAGACTGACCATTAATTAATATCCATCGTTTCTCAAAATTTGCTCTTGCGATCTCCAGTCTGTTGTCATTTCGTTATTTCGCTCAGAAGATTAGACATTTATTCTCCGTGCAGTTGAAACCCGGAATTTTCGACTAGCGAAAATAGATTTTTCTTCTAACCCGTCCGTCGGATCAAACTTCGGGAGTGGTGCGCTATATAGAGGACCAGTGCACCACTTCCGAAGTAGGTACGACGCATGGATTTTGAGAAAGATCCATTTTCGCCTTGCTCCTGGAACTTCTTCAATAACCGGGAATTATCTGGATGTGAGTGATTGGGATCGTCACCTGGAGCCATCCGAAGCTCGATCTGAAGTTTGATAAATATTCTTCCCTATTTGAAATGGAAAACCTACCTTGTAACACTTGTATTTGATCTCCCTCAGAATTCACAACGACTGGTTTAAAACAAAAATTGTCATTTGCTTTAAGAATCTTAGTATGCTTTGTAACATATTCTGGGAAGGAATCCCAGACAAAATTGTGGAAGGAATTCCTGAAGCAATCCCAGAGGGGACTTCTGAAGGAATCTTGGAAGAAATCCCAGATTAGCTGGAAGTCCCAGGCATATTTTCCAGGAATACATTTTGGGAGTGAAATAAAACATCTGAAGACATTCCAAGAGAAACTATTTAAATAATCTAGTATGAAATTCCTGGAAGATTCCCGGAACTCCTTGAGAAATCCCAGAAGACATTCCTGGAGGGTTCCAGAGGGGTAATCCCAGAAGAAATTCCTGGAGGAATCTCTGAAATGATTTCTTGAGAAATTTCGGAAAGAATTTAGACGAACTCCCGAAGTAATCTCAGAAGGTATTTTTTAAGAAATCCCAGAAAAAATCTCTGGAAGAATATCGGGAGTGCTTTCTGGAGGAACCCTGGCAAGAACTCTTGAAGGAATTTTAGACGGAACCTCTTTTTGAATCTCAGGAGAAACTTGGAAGAATCAATAATAAACCCCCAGGAGAATCTCATCAAGAACTCCTTGGAAATCCCACAAGAATCTCCTAGAGTAGCCCTGGAACAAATTTGTAGAAAACCCACGAAGGATTTCTTAAAAAAAATCCTGGATGATATTCCTGTGGAATCCCAAAAGGACCTCCTGGAGGGGTGCAACCGTGCCGTCATCAAGACATAAATCAGCACACTTTACCATGCACACGAACCCCACATATTGAATTAAATCCAACCACCCATGAAAGCTGGCGAAATTTTACCGAAGTCCGAATCGTTAACAACAAGGCCACGAAACGTCAAAGACTTAGAGAACTTGATGTTAGTGTAGGGTCCAATGCCTTGCTTACTAACACCAGCATAGTAATGCATTAAGCTGACCTAGCAAGATAGATACATTGGTGTAGGATTGACAGCAGGGAGTGTGAGGAGAAAGGAGCGCGAACGGGGAGTGTTTAGAAGATAGTGACGGGGATAGGTTGAATTGGGGGATCCGGATCTCTCGTTGTGCCCGCTTCCGATTCAGGGAAGTGTAGTATCCGATGTGATCATCCTCCTCCGATTCCGACATTTTGCTTTTTGCAGAATTTATTTTACGTTGAAAAATAATTCCGACCGATCGCCTCGAAATTAGCCACAAGAATGACGACTCGACGTGATCTTGAAAGACTGTTCGACCACCCTCATTCAGCTATCTTTTTTCCCCCTTAGCAAATGTATATTTTCTCTCTTTCTACCCGCTCCTGCTTTACTACCGGAAATTATTTTCCATTCCTCTTTTTGTTCACTGCGTTCATTTCACCGGCCCTTTTCAAATACGACCAGGTTCAGCCCAGTTAACACAATTCGATTCCCCTTTCTCACGCATATTTTTTCCCATGGGGCAAGAAATGTCATTATCGTTCTGTTTACTTCAATGAGAGTCTATTAAAGGTGGGGAAGAAGATACTTCGTGTGCGTGAGATCCGTGTCTGGTGCAAAACATGTCACTACTACAAGCAAAGCGAGCACCCATAAGAACGCGTGTCAAATAGTGACGTCACTATTTGTGTTTACATTTTTCTTTGCTTACTAATACATAGCCATCTCTTCTTCTTCCTCACCTGTAATATACTCTCATTGTGTTTACTTCTCAGTTTCTCTTTTCTTTTTCGTATGTCAAAGCAACCCGGAAAATTTCAATATTTTGTTCAATTTTCCGGTTTGTTTTGAGTTGAGGTGCAAAAGTTGTCGACTGGTGATTTTATCACTATAAATCAATCAGCGGTAAGTATATATTTAACATATGTATTTATTAAAGCTCATTCATTTACTCCATACTCTACATCATTCTTCTTCTCTACTCTTTCAGAAATCAAAAATCTTGATACAGACAACGAAGTTTCCATGTACTCGTTTCAACCGTTTCAACAGAAGATTGTATAGATGAAATTGTCATCAAACCGCGTCGGTCGCTGTATTTCATTACGCCGTCGCAAAGCTCTGCCTCCCGATTGGAAATTTTCCCGAGAGCCGACGTCACCATCATTTGAGGCTTTATCGAAAACACCTGTTTCTGGAAGTTCCAGCATTCCTTCACCATCCTGTGTTCCAACGTCTTCGGTTGATGCTGAGCTCCTGGATTTCGGTGACGAGAACAGCATCGGTGCTTTTTTGACGTCGTTCACGCTGCGAGAGTATTGGATCCCGTTTGCACTCATCAGCACAACTTTTGCTCCGTCCCTCGCAATGATCTGGAATCGCTCATTCGTGAAGTTCGCATCCGTTTTACTATGCTTGTGTTGCGCTAGGAGTACCGTGTCTCCCACCTTTATATCGGATTCCCTAGCTTTACGAGACTCGTCAGCATCCTTCTTACTTCTCAACTTGGAATCATCATCACGTTCACGAACATCTAGCCGATCAAGCCCCGTGTCGGATGGGTTCCACAAGCTAGTAAAAGTTCCCCTGTATCTCCACCCGACCATCAACTCGAAAGGAGTTATACCCAATCTGGAATGTGGAATTAACGTGTTTCGATTGTGAACGTACCTCTCCAAAGCATGGCGCCAGTTTGAGCCCTCCAGCTTCGAAGCAGTCAACGCTTTTGTGATGCCCGGATTCTGCCTCTCTACGGCACCATTGGTTTGAGGGCACAACGGAATTGCCTTACGTATTTTGACACCTTTATCCTCCCAATATTTCGTGAAATTTGCGCTTTGGAATGGGGGTCCATTGTCGCTTTGAATGATCAATGGTAGACCCCACTGCAAAAAGATCCTGCTTAGGGCCGCATTCGTTCTGTCGGCATCCGTTTGCTTCATTTCGACGACATTCAAGTACCTTGAGTACGTGTCGATGACCACTAAAAACTCTCCTGTGCCGAATCCTGGTACTTTCAAAAAATCTATCTGAAGTATCTCCCAGGGGCCCTCAGGAAGAACCCTGCTAGACAGAGGAATAGGAGGATTTTTCCTAGACAGCTGCACGCATACCTCGCAGTCCTTGACAAACTTTTCGGCCGCGGTGGACATACCTGGCCACCAGAAGAATTGTCTCAAAATTTTCTTCATTGCAACTACTCCCACGTGTCCACCATGTGCTGACTGTAGTGCCGTATTTCGAAGAACCTCAGGCAAAACTGCACGGTCATCCTTAAACAAGAGATATCCTAGGAAGCGGAGACTCTTTCGCTGGGCTTCGTACTTTTGCAGATCACGTGGCCAAACATTACAAAGGATCTACTGAGAAGATACGTTGCGAAGCGCTCTATTCCCCAGACTACAGCAAGCGCTTCTTTGTGGGATTGAGGATACCTCTTCTCGGTTGAAGTCAGAGACTTTGAAGCACACGATATGACGCGTGCTGACTGGTCCTTGTCATATTGTATCAAGACCGCTCCTAGTCCGACTGGAGATGCGTCAACGTAGAGCTCAATTGGATCCGTCTGGCTGTAATATCCAAGAGTCTTGATGGCTTTGAGCGCTCCACTTTTCAAAAATTGAAATTCGTGCTCCTCTTTGTCAGTCCAGTAAAACTTATCTCCGTTTGCCAAAGCTCTGAGGTGCTGTGTCAAATCAGCTCGATTTGGAATGAAGCGGTCCACGAATGTAATGAGACCCAGAAAACTTTTGACCTCAGAACAAGTTTCTGGTTGCCTGCAGTTTCCAATTGCACTCAATTTTCCTTCCTCTATTTTCCAGCCATCTGGAGTTAAAGTGAATCCTAGAAACGTTACTATCTGGCTCCCAAATACGCATTTCGATTCGTTCAGCTTAACGTTGTGATTACGAAGCCTGTCCAATACTGCTGCCAAATTCTCGTCATGTTCCTCCTTCGTGCTTCCAAAAACCAGTACGTCGTCTTGAAAATTCTTCACGCCTCTGCAACCACCCAGGATTTTCCGCTGCATTGTTTCCTGGAATATGTCCGGCGCGTTGCATAGTCCAAATGGAAGCCGAACAAACCTGAACATTCCGAATTCGGTACAAAAATTTGTCAGGTGACGCGATTCTCGATCCAACTCGATGTGGAAAAACGCGTTACTCAAATCAATTGTTGAGAACCACTTTGCACCATGGAGTTCTGCCAGAATTCCTTCCAATGTTGGCATTGCAAAAGGAGTCCTGTAGACGTATCGGTTCGGTCCTCTGAGGTCTATCACCAATCTGATATCGTTCTTCCCCTTCGGTACAATTAGCATCGAGGAACAGAAGGACGAATCCATTTCGTCGGTCACACGTTCAATTATGTCTGACATTTCCAATTTTTGCAGTCGTTCTTCAACAAGTGGCTTAACGGCCTGAGGAATGTTCATAAAAACATTACGACAGGGTGGCTCCGACCTATTATACTCGATACGGACAGGTGGAATATTGAATTTTGGGAACTTCTCATTCAAGTCGATGACAGCGATCTCTCCATGTAACCATGGCGATTCGGAAAACGATGCAGTGTTCAGCGGAACCTTTATGCCTAACATTAGGACACTGTACCTCGCAGCGGTGAGCCTACTGGCACTATTATTAATTTTGACGTTGCTGTCAGTTCTATTTCGTTTCAGCCTACATTTCAATCTGAATTAAAATGCCTACTGAAACTATTTAGTTTTAATTTTGCATGGCATCACGTGTGAAATCGACCAGTTCTATATCCATCTTGAAAAAAAATGCACAGCCTACTCACCAATGTTCAGTCGGTGAGCCTACTGGCATAGCGTATTTTTTTATAACGTTGCTGTTAGTTCTATTTCATTTCAGCCTACTTTTCAATTTGAATTGAAAAGCCTACTGAAACTATTGAATTCTTATTTTGCTTGCTCGGAAGTTTCTCACTATCACCACGTGTAGAAATCCACAGAATCTGTGGCCATCTTGAATTTTTCCTCGCGCAAATGAATCCTGCACAGCACCAGATTCCTGCATCTATCTTCAGCAGGAATACTTACCCTGAGGGAGCGATATCTGCGACATTGTAGTATCCGATGTGATCATCCTCCTCCGATTCCGACATTTTGCTTTTTGCAGAATTTATTTTACGTTGAAAAATAATTCCGACCGATCGCCTCGAAATTAGCCACAAGAATGACGACTCGACGTGATCTTGAAAGACTGTTCGACCACCCTCATTCAGCTATCTTTTTTCCCCCTTAGCAAATGTATATTTTCTCTCTTTCTACCCGCTCCTGCTTTACTACCGGAAATTATTTTCCATTCCTCTTTTTGTTCACTGCGTTCATTTCACCGGCCCTTTTCAAATACGACCAGGTTCAGCCCAATTAACACAATTCGATTCCCCTTTCTCACGCATATTTTTTCCCATGGGGCAAGAAATGTCATTATCGTTCTGTTTACTTCAATGAGAGTCTATTAAAGGTGGGGAAGAAGATACTTCGTGTGCGTGAGATCCGTGTCTGGTGCAAAACATGTCACTACTACAAGCAAAGCGAGCACCCATAAGAACGCGTGTCAAATAGTGACGTCACTATTTGTGTTTACATTTTTCTTTGCTTACTAATACATAGCCATCTCTTCTTCTTCCTCACCTGTAATATACTCTCATTGTGTTTACTTCTCAGTTTCTCTTTTCTTTTTCGTATGTCAAAGCAACCCGGAAAATTTCAATATTTTGTTCAATTTTCCGGTTTGTTTTGAGTTGAGGTGCAAAAGTTGTCGACTGGTGATTTTATCACTATAAATCAATCAGCGGTAAGTATATATTTAACATATGTATTTATTAAAGCTCATTCATTTACTCCATACTCTACAGGAAGGATTCCGGCCTATGTCGGTCAATACATCTGGCGACGAGGAGAAAGAGGAAAAACGGGAAAAGTGTGAAATCGGATCTGAATCTGTGGAAGTTGGTCCGAATCCAAAGTGTTGGTTGTGTTGAGAAGGTAAGATGGAGCGGCTACGGATGGAGATGAGATTGTTGAGATGGCTGCGATTAAACAACGGTAGTCAATCGTCATTGACTGGAAAAAAAATGAGGACAACGGTGGATGTGGCGGGCTGTTAGATGATGGAAGATGCCTGTTTTTCTTTGTTGTGATATGGCGATTTGTTTACTTTTTTTTTTTGTTTTTGCGGCTTCGGCGAGGGGTGAGCGTGTTTGTGTTCTGTCCATGTTTTCTTGATCGTGTAACCAGAGAAGGAGGAAGAAGTCATGTCATTCCGTTATTCTTTATTCATTGACAGATGTTCTCAAGTACTTTAGAGCAAGAGTCACGTACTAAAACAAAGATGAAAAACATCATCAATTTAAAAAATGTACATAGGGCATCGTGCAAATGCTTTCACTGCAATGCTTACCTAATTGTACTAAAATATATTTTCGTGAAAATGTAGTCAGGGTTGCAACTTACTCTGGTGACTTGGAGATAATCCGTGACAACACTAAGATTGTTTGGCAGTAATTTAGTAACAAGGATAATAACGTGGTATCACTAAATGTGCATCGAAAGATCGTACCCGATGATGTAATATCGAATTAAAAAATATATGAATTGATATCGATTTGAGAATCGATGAACGGAGTTCGTTTCGATAAAGAACTATTGACTTGAGAATCAATGAGGTGTTATCGATTTGAGAATCGGAACCGATAGTGAAATCGATTTGAGAATCGATGTAGTGAAATCGATTTGAGAATCGATGAAGTAAAATCGATGTATTGAAATGGATTTGAGAATCAATGAAGTAAAATCGATGTAGTGAAATCGATTTGAGAATCGATGAAGTGAAATCGAGTTGAGAATCGATGAAGGGAAATCGATTTGAGAATCGATGAAGGGAAAGCGATTTGAGAATCGGTGAAGTAAAATCGATTAAGTGAGATCATTTACTCTGCAACTGTGGAGTACTATCCAATCAGAGATTGGCGGTTTTTGGTAAAGGGTTTCTAGAGCCCTTGGTAATTTGGCGAAGTAATCCCAACAGGGTAATAAACTTCATAAAACGAGTTGTGCCTAGCAGGGGCGTACAATTTCGTTTCAATGATACACTTTCATGCAACATTTGAATGAGTCACTTCAAGTGTTTCATACATTTTTCTAATGACTCGGTCGTTAAAAAAAACTTTTCCACTCATCGTAGCACTCGGTAGTCTCCCACCCGGTCGCATTGCTTGTGCTTCACCCGTCAGAGCATTAGTGTCTCACTGGTGCGCGCTAGTCTCTCAATGGTTACGGGCGCCGGTTAATTGGATTTAAATGGTCGAATTTGTTATCCGCTTTCATAAAACATAATTATCATTCTATTGGCGTGCACCACTATTTAAAAATGTGGTTTAGATAGTGTTTTTAGCATGTTGAAGTATTTCAATGACTCATAAATGAAACGAAAATCCAAGTGTATCATCCCATGTTTCATACACACTTGTTTCTGTAGCAGCAACGAACGAGTGTGTTGCTGGGTGAGAGATGAAGCATCACAGCAGTCCGTTCGCATGGGAAACGATTTGCTACAGTCGTCGTACGTCATGTTTTCCTTTCGAAATTGCACGACCCTGGTGCCTAGTTGGGATCAGGTGTTACATCAACCATTGTCCATCACAGCTCAATTGTGACAGAATATTTGACTAGCACCAAATTAAATATGGGTCATACCACAATATTCCTAAATAATGGACGCAGTGGTTAAAAGGCTCTAAAGATGAGGGAAAAAAAAGTGAGATCGATTTGAGAATCGATGAAGTGAGATCGATTTGAGAATTGATGAAGTGAAATGGATTTGAGAATCAACATAGTAGAATCGATTTGACAATCGATGTAGTGGAATCGATTTGAGAATCAATGTAGTGCAATCGATATGAGAATCGATTAAGTGATATCGTTTTGAGAATCGAAATAGTGATATCGATTTAACGATCCATAAAAGAATATCGATATGAGAATCGATGAAGAGATATCGGTCTTCAGAATCGTTACGGCTTATTTACTTGGAATCGATAAAGCGATATCGATTGGAGAATCGATGAGTGGACACCGATTTGTGAATCGGATTGAGAATAGTTTCAAATCGATTTGAGAATTGATGAAAGGAATTGAATCTTGGCTTTAGGGTTAGAAAGGAATGATTGATTATTGATATAAGAGAAGGTAAGGAATTACTAGTAATCCGCTAGTGAGCTAGTCGCAGCATGTACATATCTTTTCCACATGAGGGAAATGATTGAGAGAAGAGTGTGAACATTGGTATGAACTACAAAATTCAAAGGTTGATAGTTCAAGTTTTAACTTAAGATGTTCTATACAAACCTAATGATGGTGCTGAAATTTGATGTGATGTGGGAATTTGTAAGCATTGCAAGATACTATGCTGCACAATATGCCACACTTGGATGACATTTTACTTATACATCTTGAAAATGTGCGTGTGAAATGTTTCTTAAAATCTATTAAAAAATAATCACAGATTGAAAAAAAAAATCAATTAAAACATATCGCTACAACAAATAATGCATGTATCAGATAGTGGTTTGGAAGTATGCTGCATGAAAAGTTAGCTTTTTATGCTTCCATCTTGTTTCCAGAAAAGTAATATCATTTCTGAATTGAGATATAGGTATGGAGACGTAAAAAAAAATAACAGTTTTGAATATACAATACTTTCAATGTGTTCACAAATTCCCTTACTTGGTTGACTGCTATGGAATTGAAAAAAAAAAAACAACAAGGGAAAGAGAATGGTAGTAACAATTGTAAAAGTATCACTCAGCAGAGAGCAGTCTTTCAAATTGTAATGGAAATGTATACAGAAAATAAGTATGTAGAGGTAGAACTGTTAGTTCCAGTTATTTGAAATTAGCAAGTGTATGTATGCGCATAGCATGTAGGCTGTTTTAGAACCATCATGGAATACTGTGTAAAGATAGAAAAGATTGTATATCAAAATCGATATTTCCACGTTTCATGTATGCATGTCAGTGATAACCAATCCGTTAGACACAAATAACAAGCTATCAAGAAAATAATAATATTTGGATATTTGTTTTAAAGAATAGGTGGGATGTGGGGTCCAATGCCTTGCTTACTAATACCAGCATAGTAATGCATTAAGCTGATTGATACATTGGTGTAGGATTGACAGCAGGGAGTGTTAGGAGAAAGGAGCGCGAACGGGGAGTGTTTGGAAGATAGTGACGGGGGAAGGTTGAGTTGGGGGATCCGGATCTCTCGTTGTGTCCGGTTCCGATTCAGGGAAGGATTCCGGCCGATGTCGGTCACTCTTCTTGCTCTTCTTTATGGCTCTACGTCCCCACTGGAACTTGGCCTGCCTCACTTCAACTTAGTGTTCTTTGAGCACTTCCACAGTTATTAATTGAAGGGCCTTCTTTGCCTGCCATTACATGAATTTGTATATTGTGAGGCAAGTACAATGATACACTATGCCCAGGGAGTCGAGAAAATTTTCCCGACCGGAACGGGAATCGAACCCGCCGTCTTCGGATTGGCGATCTATAGCCTTAACCACTAGTCGGTCACTACAGTTAGCAACCACGGGATTTTGACGTTTCTTGGCCTTGTTGTTTACAAAATTTCTATAAGAGTGAAAGTAACATTTCGCTAACCCAACACTGCACAGTGAGGAATAGGCCGTCCCTTATTTTGCAAAAAATGGAAATGTTATAAGTTCGTTGTAGGAAAATTATAGCTCAGAATTGATCGTGTTAAAATTTGAAGTTCGTATCTCAAGGCAAAGTGGTTCCTCAAATGGGGCCTAAATTTGTCAAAAATTGTGTGGGACTAAAAAACATGAAAATATAAAATGATTAAAAACGCCTCAGATCCTGTCTTCAAACAACGCTAAGATACTACGTTGCAACGTGGCGCCTAAGGCCAGTTCTTATTGATAAGAGAACTTGCGTTAACAAGATTAGGACATTTAAGATTCGAAATCCCTTCATTGTGCCGATTGAAAACCTAAATCCATACAAGCAAAATTTCTGCAGCTCGACCAGCTGGAAAAACTCATCCAATAAATCAACTCACTTCTTCGATCCATTAGCCTTCCCTTTTAAATCCTGACTGGCTGTAAAGCAAACAGCCAGGAGAGGCAGATGCTTGTCCTCAAAATAACAGATTGCACTCTCCATGGATGGTTGCAAACCCGGTACTCCGTACATCTGTACAACATTTAGTGGTTTTGCGCCTGCTATATGTAGGTGCCATTGCTTAGGTCTGCCCAAAGTTCATGTTTTCATTTCGCCGAGCTGAGAAGGCATCTCCTGTAAGGAAAGGGAACAATGTGCTGGAACACAATTACACAATTTCTCATCATCAGATTTAATTCAGTTTCTGGTTGAGTTAGAAACCACAACCAATTCATCTCATGCGGAATGGAACGTTGTTCATTTGGTCTGTGTTTTATCAAAACTTCGGTCGGATGAAAACGCACCACACTTACTGCCTGCGACTGCTGGTCCCTTGCCGCACCGCGCGCTGTTCTTCTTGTAGATATCGTAGGTCAGGATGGAATGCCCGAATCCAATTTCGGATCCTTCCCTAGGACGACCGACGACGATGATGAGAGCGATGATGACTATGGGTTTGGGAAACGACGGGAGCGCATCTACAGCATTAGCTACTGCTCCGTTTCCGAAAGCGCCTTTCGGTTTTCATGAAGATTGAGACGGATCCGAGGAAAACGAGACTGACGAGATAATGCACATGTTGCTGATAAATTAGAAATTTATGCAAATATTACAAACACAAATACCGAACCCTTTCCTGGAGGATGTCAACCTGCCTGCTCTGAGCTTTCCGGAACGGGTCACCGAGCAGAACTAATGGGAGTTGCTTCGTCGCAATACTTATAACTGGCTTGGCTTGGATTCGTTTCCGGAGGCACTCCAGCCGAGCCGTGGTCGGTCGTCAGTGTCGTTTGTTTGGTTGATAAGCAGCAGACAACAGAAGTGATGGGTTTCGAACTGTATGTAGCCCGAGGGGAAGAGAGGTGACGGGCTGTTGTGAATAAATGATCCGGTGCTTCCGGATCCGGTGTGCAGTTGGAGAAAATGAAGTTAATGTTCTGGTCTGGCGTCTGAAATGGAAACATGTAAATCGTGAAGGGAACGAATGAGTGGTACAGTTGCGACTTCAAGTCATGAGTCCTAGTGCGTTGCACAATGTGGATGCATTGCAGCGGAGAAGCTTCGTGAGTATAACGGTGGATTTTATGTGAGCTGAATTTAAATATGTCGTGGCTATGACATCAGGAGACAAGAAGAAGTGATTGTGTAGGTAAATTTACTTTTATACAAAGATACAACAATAAATTATGTTTGATATGTTTTCTATTTGTTGGTTTACTTGTGGTTCTTCATCAGTTTTCATTTATTTGGCTTAACGTTACAATTACAATATGTAGAACTGAATTTAACAATTCTTTACTTCAAAATCTAGACTTTACAAATACTGGCGTAAGTGAGAAATGGACAAATTGGAGTGGAATTTGCGAAAAAGTTATTTGTCCTTTTGCTTTGCTTTGTGCTTTGCTTTGCTTTGTTTTGCTTTGCTTTGCTTTGCTTTGCTTTGCTTTGCTTTGCTTTGCTTTGCTTTGCTTTGCTTTGCTTTGCTTTGCTTTGCTTTGCTTTGCTTTGCTTTGCTTTGCTTTGCTTTGCTTTGCTTTGCTTTGCTTTGCTTTGCTTTGCTTTGCTTTGCTTTGCTTTGCTTTGCTTTGCTTTGCTTTGCTTTGCTTTGCTTTGCTTTGCTTTGCTTTGCTTTGCTTTGCTTTGCTTTGCTTTGCTTTGCTTTGCTTTGCTTTGCTTTGCTTTGCTTTGCTTTGCTTTGCTTTGCTTTGCTTTGCTTTGCTTTGCTTTGCTTTGCTTTGCTTTGCTTTGCTTTGCTTTGCTTTGCTTTGCTTTGCTTTGCTTTGCTTTGCTTTGCTTTGCTTTGCTTTGCTTTGCTTTGCTTTGCTTTGCTTTGCTTTGCTTTGCTTTGCTTTGCTTTGCTTTGCTTTGCTTTGCTTTGCTTTGCTTTGCTTTGCTTTGCTTTGCTTTGCTTTGCTTTGCTTTGCTTTGCTTTGCTTTGCTTTGCTTTGCTTTGCTTTGCTTTGCTTTGCTTTGCTTTGCTTTGCTTTGCTTTGCTTTGCTTTGCTTTGCTTTGCTTTGCTTTGCTTTGCTTTGCTTTGCTTTGCTTTGCTTTGCTTTGCTTTGCTTTGCTTTGCTTTGCTTTGCTTTGCTTTGCTTTGCTTTGCTTTGCTTTGCTTTGCTTTGCTTTGCTTTGCTTTGCTTTGCTTTGCTTTGCTTTGCTTTGCTTTGCTTTGCTTTGCTTTGCTTTGCTTTGCTTTGCTTTGCTTTGCTTTGCTTTGCTTTGCTTTGCTTTGCTTTGCTTTGCTTTGCTTTGCTTTGCTTTGCTTTGCTTTGCTTTGCTTTGCTTTGCTTTGCTTTGCTTTGCTTTGCTTTGCTTTGCTTTGCTTTGCTTTGCTTTGCTTTGCTTTGCTTTGCTTTGCTTTGCTTTGCTTTGCTTTGCTTTGCTTTGCTTTGCTTTGCTTTGCTTTGCTTTGCTTTGCTTTGCTTTGGTGTAGGAGAAAGACAAAACAAATCATTAAGGCAATACATTACGACGGATTTGACGATTGAACAAAAACAAATCAAATTGAATTTCTTTCCGCAACCTGTATCACCAAATCAACAACGAAAGTATCAATTGTCCCAGGAATTGCCCCATTCATTCGACTCCAACCGCATTACATTTGATAGGTCGATATTTGAGTGGTTATCAACAACAAAACCCAATTGTTATGGGAAGACCACTGAGGCAAGCGCCTGTTTGTTTTGTTCAACAGTAGTATGGCAACGCAACACCAAATTGTGCGACTGTTTTAACCAGCGGAGAAGGATCAATTGCTCGCCGGCAACCATAGTTTTGCTGTGCTATTGACCGTGTTGCGGTTTTCGAAAATGGCGTGTGAACCATAAAGGATTGCGGTGCAGTAAAGGGAGATGTACAGGTCATTTGCCATTTGTTGATTTCAAGTTGCGTGATGAAGCTCTCCATTAAAGGCACATTTTCCTGTAGATATTTTAAAATTACAATCGAGAACATTGAAATCAATTGCCGCTGCATGGATGATGATAGTTAGATGAAACTTGTGAATCAGTTATTGAGTTAGTTTTATAACATATTGAACAAAACTCAATGAAATTAGCCCCTACGACCTGATCTTATGATAATAAGCTTTAAAGCAGGAGAGCAGGAGAAAATAACTGTAGAATACCAAACTCAGGTATGCAAAACCCAATACCTACAACCTGAATCAGGTATTGAGAAGCCCTGCATTAGAGGTAAAATACCTAAAATAATGCTGTAGTTATGTGTCAGTTATTCGTTCCTGCTCGGGTTATGGAAAATTTTTATTATGAAATGTTTTAGTAAACTACTGGAAACATCAAATCGAATCCGACCATAGAAATACAGATATTGATACAGGCGTCTTTTGCGGAAAAGTATTTTGAAGAATTTACAGATCACCCTTGTAGACATTTACAGGACAAGTTTCCTTCCGTGGACAAACCGGAACTTCTCTCAAGCATAGCGATCGATTCACACTCGACAAAAGCCCATCGCACAGTCTAGGAAGTTTGGTCTTTCGTTTCACTCCCACCGGATTCTACACCAACCAATAGACACCAACAGCCAGCTGCCCGTGTAAACGAATTTACCCCAGACAGCGAACCACTCGCCCAGAACAATGAGCCAAACTTTTCGATCAACACCGGCGATGCGATGTTGGAACGAAACCGTTCGAAAACCCAGCCGCCAAAATTTTCCCACCCCTATAGTTTATGACTTGTTTGTTTGTCTTCACCACTTGAAGATGGAAACCTACCTACTCCTGTCTCAGCCGATGCACAAAAACAACAAACAACCCCCCTCAGTAGTGAAGTTTACTAGCAACGTTGTTGGCAGCCAGTCAATACGGGGGTGGTATTTTCTCAACCTCCTCTTTCCCTCTCGACTCGTAGTAATGAGTGAAAGTTTCGTTTTCTAATAATGTATGTCGACGTGGTTTTCTTCGGCAACGAAAAGTTTCACATCCCGAAATTGGGTCAAAAGTCCATGTCGAAGATGTTTGGTGCAAACTACGCAGCGCTTAGCTCACTTTCGCTTGCGAAAGTTAGTAAAACATGTCAAGCATATAATGTACTTATAGGTTGTAGGAGCGCATGAGATTTACTTGTTCTGAATTGTTTGAAGTCATCAGATTGACTGGTGGCATAGCTACATTAAGTGGCGTGGCCAGGACAATCGGCTATCGATGCTAGAGACCGAGAAATCCTTTGCCACTCCACAGAGGCCTCGGGAAGGATTGTTTGTTAGTAGAGTAGAACAAGGTGTGGATCTGTACATCACGTGCATCTGCACAGACCGAAATATGCAGCGAAACGCCATCTACACGTGGGAAGCCTGCAATCTTCGCCAACCAACAAGGTCGACTGACTCCGACACCGTTTACCAATGACATCAACGAACCTTCTGGGTTGGCATCATCGAGTAAAACTGACTTCCAATTCCTCGACGATATAAAAGGATCATCAGAAGCGAACGTCAAATCAAGAAGTGATTATTTATTTTAAGTAGTCAAGCTGTATGAAATAAAAAGAACTTTGTATAGGAGCAAAGATTAAAAATGGAAAGAATGCCATTCAGGGCTGAAAGTCTCTTTAATAAAGACAAATCAATCAATCAATCAAAGAATGCCAACTCTTGCCTTGTTCTATGTAAACGTCAAGCGACAAGACAAGTGGCGCTCTCTAAGCGTGTTTAGGCGGAAGCTCTCTGCAACAGTGTTCGTAATTTGTCATAAGAGAAGGTTTTGGCATCCGCATACAATCAGTAACACACCTTCACGCATGAAGGTTGAACTTTCAATCCGCAGATAGCGCTGCGGTACACTATAGGGTATCAGGTGGACAAAAATCAGAAAAGTGACTTTCACCAATGCTTGTTCTGAAATTTTCTATCAATAATAAACATATAAACTAAGAGAAATCCAGAATTTCGTTTCTAGCTGATGTAGTTACATAGATATTGTGTTTCAAAGTTGAATAAAGCTTAAAAAATCGACTTTTGCTAAAAAACAACATAAAATTTCAAATCGGTATTTTCTAATTAATATCATTATCTATTGGTTTCAATACATCATTGGTAAGGTAAAGAAGCAAGCTTTTCAACAAGCAGGTGGTTTTGTGAAATAGTTGAACAATTGTAAGAAAAACGGTACAAGAAGAAGAAGTTGAAAAAGGCATGAAATTCGAATTTTGTTATTCGGCGTCTTCCCTTTGGAACTCATTTTTGCATTAAATCCACAAATGATCATAATATTCCAAGTGGAGAAAACAAAAAAAAAACCAGATTAATCCACCTAGTGGTGATAGTGCCTTTCTCGTCAAACATGTACCCATGATCTTTCCTTGGTTGGGATACGACTGGGATTATTTTGCTTCAGAATGTTGGCTTCAGCCTTTAGGGGGAATCGAAAACACTAGTTTATGATTTTTTCCGACGTTTCGATCTGTATGGGGCCTTTTCAAGGGTTCAATCGGTCAAGGTTTCCTAGTCATGATGGCCTTGCCTAACTTAAAAATGTCATACGAAAGTTTTGGTATTTATTGAGTCCGATCGGTTTGAAACCGTCGTGATGTGGACAATCTCCTACCTATCGGGCGGTTTAGAATTCGGTCCCTGTTTTTGGAATCTTCTACTATTGTTTGTTTAGCTAGATTCTGTGCTAGGGCCATCATTCCGAAGCATGATCTTTCCGTCGACGTAATGCGAACTGTTCCTGAATCCTGAGAATACCTTATTTAGAAAAGCAATAATTTTAATAAAATTGGGAAATTTATTAGTTGAACATATTCCGACGTTACGTTAAACGTATAGACTGGGCTGAAAAATATCAGAATTTTCAGTTGACTGCTTGAGCACCTTCACTATCACTGATGACCGATCAACATCAAGACGATAATTATAAGCTAGGATAACGTCTTTCACAATCCCAGATGACTTTACGGCAGGCCTGCTCAACCTTTCGTGGCCGCGGGCCACAAGTGATACTCCATACCAGTCGACGGGCCAGACATTAAATTTTGACATCAAATTTCGAAAGCATGAATGCAACAGTGAAATTTTGTACATCCGATTACCCGTTCTCGCGGCAAATCACAACACTGACATCATTTGGGTCATAAAAATGTGTGCAAGAATTCTTGATTTTTTGCAAAAATCACCCTGAATACTTTTTTTTCTGAATTTTGCCGAACTGCAGGTTGCAGCAAACAATTTGCTGAAATTCAGCAAACTTCCCTGATTCGTTCAGTAAACTCTGCTGTTCAGCAGCAACGTTTTTCTGAAATTCAGTAAATTTTGCTGAAATTCTGCTTCAAATTTGGCTGTACCTTTCAAGTTTAATTTTTTTAAATTTATGTATTTAAATTTTTTAATCTTTGAAAATTTTTAACAAAACACTACCTATTTCGAGTTGAGTTTAATTTTAATTTTGAATTTTATTTAAATATGAAATATCTTCAAATATTTCAATCCTTGGGCCAAGTTTCATTCATCGATTCCGCGGGCCGTATGTTGGACAGCCCTGCTTTACGGTCTTCGACATAGTTTTTTCTTCACACTTTAGGCTATATTTTATTATCATAGGTTACAAAATTCATGTAAAATTTGACAAAAAATGCAAGCAAGTGAAATTACCCATACTAAATCCCATAAGAAAATTCCCAGTAGTTTTAGACGGAAAAGAGGATTGAAAAAACTTTCTCCGGGGATGATGCGATAATTTTCTTATATAACGTTGACGTATCCTACTGTATATTTTTACACCTCAGTGATTTGATGAGATTGCTTTAGTACAGATAAACAGACATATCATTTGTAACATATTGCTATTATATTTATCGTTACGAGAAAATAATCGCCGAATACTAATCAGGTTGCGTTTCACTGCGGCTTGATGTTGGTAGTGAGTAGACGTCAAACGAGCAACAACGATTATTAGTTGTTTCAACCGTTGAAAACAAGGACGATGGAGAGTGAGTAGAGTAAGACGTCTGTATGTATGTGGCCTTAGTTCAGTCAAGATTTTGTTTTCTTACACATATTTATCGCTTGCATTGACTTTGTTCATTTTTGAAGTTCCTGCGAAGCACCCTAGGAAGCACCCAATGCTGGTTTTGCATCACTATCGGTAGCCTCTAATGTGGTCTGAGCTTATTTTCTTGCTAATCGTTCCTCATGGTTTAAAAAAAGACCGCGGTTCGATGTGTCGCATGCATAGGTTTGGTTCTTTTTGGCATTTGGCCACTTCCGGCTGGACACCCTAGATCGGTCCTGGAACACTATCGGTAGCCTTTATAAAGATCTTCGTTCTGGTCTGAGCCTATTTTCTGACTAATCGTTCATCACGTTATTTAAAAAGCCGCTGTTTAATGTGCCACAGGCATGGGTTTTGATATCTACTACATTTGACCACTTCCAGCGGGACACCCGGAACCGGTTCCGGAACTCTATCGGTTGATCCAAATATGATCTGAAACTATTCTCTTTTATTAACCGTTTATCAGGTTGCCTGAAGAGCTTGCGATTTGATGCGTCGCATGTAAGGGGATGGTTAACTTTTATACTTGGCTATTTCCGGCGTGACATCTGGAACCGGTTCAGTAACACTACCGGTTCCGATATGGTCTGAGAATGTTTCCCTGCCTCCTGTTCATCAGGTTATCGAAAAAGCCGCTGTTTGTTGTATCGCATGCATGGGTTTGGTTCACTTTCATATTTAGCCACTTCCGGTGGAACATCCAGAACCGGTTCTGGCACACTACCGGTTCAGATATGGTCCGAGAATAATTTCCTGCCTACTGTTCATCAGGTTATCGAAAAATCCGCTGTTTGATGTGTCGCATGTATGGCTTTGGTTCACATTCATATTTGGCCACTTCCGGCGGATCACCCGGAACCGGTTCCGGAACACTACCGGTTCAGATATGGTCCGAGAATATTTTCCTGCCTACTGTTCATCAGGCTATCGAAAAAGCCGCTGTTTGATGTATCGCATGCATGGGTTTGGTCACATTCATATTTAGCCACTTTCGGCGGAACACCCAGAACCGGTTCCGGAATACTACCGGTTCAGATATGGTCTGAGAATGTTTTCCTGCCTACTGTTTATCAGGTTATTGAAAAATCCGCTGTTTGATGTGTCGCATGAAGGGTTTGGTTCACTTTCATATTTGGCCACTTCCGGCGGGTCACCCGGAACCGGTTCCGGAACACTACCGGTTCAGATATGGCCCGAGACTATTTTCCTGTTTACCGTTCATCATGTTTTCGAAAGTGCCGTGGTTTGATGTGTCGCATGAATGGGTTTGTAGCGTTTTCATATCTGTCCCCTTCCTGGGGTACCGATCCGGAACACCTAAATGGCCATAACTCCGGAACGGCTGGACCGATCCGAACCATTTTCAATAGGAAACAATGGGACCAGATGCCGCGTCGAATGAACCATTGGTCATTAAAATCGGTTGAGGTTTACTGCCAAAAAGTGATGTGAGTTTTTTTTGTACACACACATACACACACACATACATACATACACACACACAGACATCACCTCAATTCGTCGAGCTGAGTTGATTGGTATATGTGACTCGACCCTCCGGGCCTTCTATCAAAAAGTCATTTTTGGAGTGAACATATAGCCTTTCCAGTACACTTAGTGTACGAGAAAGGCAAAAAGATAACATTAAACAAATCCATACTTTTTCATATATTATCTGTTATTCGGCCATATTGAAAATACGCCCTTTTCAAAACTTGATCGAGATGCTTAAAAATCTTCATAAACAATATATTTTGGCCGAACCAACTACAGAAAACTAAGAAATCCTCGAAAATGTGATAAAAATATTTTTGTCCGCCTGCTTGTATGTAAATCCCCCATAGTGCGGTAGTATCTCCCCGAGTATCAACGGAGTGGGCTTTCTTGCTATTCTTATTCTTTGATAGAAGTGTAGTTTGAAAACAATTGTTAACGTTAACAGTAAAGTGAAGTGAGTTTTTTTTTATTCCGTGTCGGGTATTTTCATCACTGCGACCATTGTTTTGATCTATTGTGATATATTCCCCATTTTGATTTTAGCTTTGTCCATATGACATAGCACTATTGGAAGTGATTGTCAATGTTGGACTTCAGTTGCTTTTGTGCTGTGCTCTGCTTCAGACGCATCGGTAGTGTGCTCTCCGTCGGTGCGATAAACAGCAGTTGGCTTTTGTTCGGCGCTGCTTTGTTGGTTCGGTTCACACACTCGATAACCAAATTAGTGGTGTATAATGGAAGTGTTTTCGAACACACTTCAATTTCGGTTCCCCGCGGGGGCATCGCCGCCGTCGTGGATGGAGATTGCGGAATTTATCAAACGGATACACTCCGATGTCATGCAAGTGGAGGTCGTTTATAAATTTCCACCGCAGAGATCTGTTTGTATGAAGTACAAAACTCAGGAAGCGATGGAAGAAACCCAACGACGGAACGCAGGTGTAATTAAGTTTTATTACGCTGATGGAAAAGCAGTGGATGTGGACGTTACTACTGCGGGAAGCAACGTTGCTTACGTCCGTCTGTTTGATCTCCCTCCCGAGGTCGATGACAACGTTCTGGATACAGCTCTCTCTCACTACGGAAAAGTCGTCAAGATCGTCCGAGAAAAGTTCCCCACCGGACTGGGCCTCGACCATCTATTAACTGGTGTTCGCGGTGTGTACTTGGAGCTAGAGATCGGAAAAGAGATTCCAGCTTCTTTGGAGATAAACACATGGAAAGTGAGAGTTTTTTACGACGGGCTCAAGGAGAAGTGTTTTTTGTGTAATCAGGAGGGGCATTTTAAAGCATGTTGCCCAATGCGGAAAACGAAGTCGAAGACGGAGAAGAAGCAGAAGCAAAAGCGACAACCAGCATCCTACGCTGGGGTAGTCGAGACGGGAACTGCATCACTGTCGGATGATGTAGTCATAATTGAAGAGGAAATCACCCCGGAAGAAGTCATACAGCAAACGGTTGTAAGTGTCGTGGAACAGATGCAAATGGAACAACAAAGAAAAGTACAAGCAGAAGAGGAAGAAAAACGACGAAGACAGGAAAAATCCCTTGCGGATCTGACTAAATGGACGAGCTCGGTCATAGAGGCGGTAAACAAACAGGAGGCGAATGACCGTCGTGCACAGTTTGCTGCTGCAGGATCAACATCAACGGAGATGCTCAGACCGAAAAAGACAGCGCGTAAAAGTTGATAGTTTTAAGAATATAATTGTAACATTTGTTTTTTTACAATACTACATTTCGGCTCCGTTAAGTGCAATGCACGCATGAGCCTTTCAAATAAATGCAATGGAAAAAAAAAATGTTGGACTTATAGCATTACTCCAGCACGGTATTGCGTACTGAATGTAGTGCACTACCGTACTGGGATTTGTTCTCCATATTTCAAAGGGTTCTAACAGCCCTTTGTCGAAGAACCTAATTCTAGTATTGAAAGTTGCCGGACAGTGGCATAATAAGTGTTCCGAGTCTTCTTTCTCTGATTCACAGAAGCGACAAAAATCATCTTGAAGTTTTCCAATCAGCTTCAAGTGATATCGGCTCGGACAATGGCCTGTAACTAGACCGACATATATACTGAGATCTTTCATGGAAAGTTCTAGTATTTTGCGAGTCATTTTAACATTCGGAGTAATAAAACGTTTTGCCTGCCTCGCTATAGAAGTGTTTTTCCAATTGGCATCCACTTTTAAAGTTTCCCAAGCTTTCAGCTCCATTCTAAGAGATGCAGCAGAAAGCCCACAATAGGGTTCTGGCCCTATGAATTGACGGGCCGATCCAAGTCTTGCTAGCATATCGGCTTTTTCGTTACCATCAATTCCACAATGGCCAGGAACCCAATATAAATTAACTTGATTACGACAAGACAGTTTTTGAAGTGATTGAATACAATCCCACACATGTTTAGATGTGCATGTCGCCGACCTCAAAGCATTCAGCGCTGCTTGACTGTCAGACATGATGCAGATATTTGAATGCCTGTAATTTCTGCGTAAGCATATTACAGTACATTCTAAAATTGCTTGAATTTCAGCTTGAAATACAGTGGGCCACTTGCCCATAGAAATCGATAGGTTTATCCCAGGACCAGTCACTCCTGCTCCTACTTGATCATTCTGTCTTGAACCATCTGTATAAAATACAATTGATCCTGGACGAAGATCTGGACCACCTAACTCCCACATTTCACGGGATGTGTCAATCACTCGATATGAACAATTGAAATTGTATTTTTTCTCCATCCAATCTCTATTATTCAAAATCAAGGGATTAACGTTAAATTGTTTAAGAATACTGAGATGCCCAATAAGGTCACCTTCCAAGAGGTTCACAGATCTCTTGATCCTTAGCGCACTCTTTTCAGCTTCTAGTTGCAGAAATTGATGCAATGGTAGCAAGCAAAGCAAAGCATCCGATGCTTTGGTTGGTGTACTCCTCATTGCACCAGTTATTGAAAAATTTGCTAATCTCTGAAGCTTTTCTAGCTTTTTTTGAGCCCCTTTTTCTTCAGTTTTTCTCCACCATACCAATGAAGCGTAGGTTACCCTGGGTCTCACAATTGCCGTATAGATCCAATGGATCATTTTTGGCTTTAATCCCCATTGCCTACCAAAAGTTCTTTTACTTATCCATAGAGCATTTGTCGCTTTGGTGAATGCTTGCTCTAGATGAAAGTTCCAGCTTAGCTTGCTGTCAAGGTATACCCCAAGGTATTTAACTGTATGTGAAAGTTCCAGAAGTGTACCTTTCAATATAATATCTTTTATTACATATTTTCTCTTTCGTGTGAATGGTACAATAGTGGTTTTAGAAGGGTTTATGTTTAGTCCTTCCCTATCACACCACGAAGAGACAAAATTTAAAGCACTTTGCATTCTGCTAGTGACGATACAATCATATTTGCCTCGAACTAATATGACTATATCGTCTGCGAAGCCAATAACTTCGAATCCCTGAGATTCTAAATTTTTGAGAAGATCATCAAGACCACAATAGAGGTGATAGTACGCCTCCTTGTGGGCACCCTTTAACTGCTTTAATACTAATAAAAGAGTTTCCAAGGTTTGCTGATATCTCTCTCTTTGATAACATCTCGCTAACCCAATCTATGATGCATTTGTCAAAATTACGATTTGTCATTGCAGATATCATTGAGTTATGAGATGAGTTGTCAAATGCTCCCTCAATGTCAAGGAAAGCCGCAAGTGAAATTTCTTTTGCTCCCAAAGATCTTTCTAGTTTTGTAACAACTGCATGTAACGCTGTTACTGATGATTTGCCTTCCTGATATGCAAACTGATATTTGCTGAGAGGAATTTTGGCCATATATGATGATTTTACGTATTCATCAATATTTTTTTCCATAGTTTTAAGCAGAACTGATGATAAGCTTATCGGCCTGAAGGATTTTGGTGAGGTTTTATCCTTTTTATTTGCCTTTGGGATAAAAGTTACTTTTCGCCAATCTTCTGGAATGTAGCCTAATGCTAAACTTGCTTGAAAAAGTTTTGTTAATATGGGTGTTAAAATCGCCTTACCCTTCTGCAGTAGTACAGGAAAAATTCCATCTCTACCTGGCGATTTGAAGGGTTCAAAGGTGTCAATCGCCCATTCAACTTTATTCACATTGAAATTTTTTTTTCGGCCAAGGTAGAGGCATTTGTCCTGGAACTTTCTTGCCCAGTCGTTTCATTCATTGTTGTATGACTGATCGTCCTGGTATTACAGATGGTTGTATACCATTTCGCCGAAAACCATTTCGCGGAATTTTTTTTCGCGGTGTAACATTTCGCGGAATGAACCATTTCGCCGAATACCATTTCGCGGAACGACTTTTCGCGGAATGTACTGTTTCGCGGAATACCATTTCGCGGAATTTATTATTTTGCAAATAATACTAGAATAACAAATTATTTTCACTGCTGAACTTTACTGGCCCCATCAGAGATTCATGTACCTTAGCTCTGTGATTGTACTAATTAATTTTAACCCTCGAGTGCTCCCGCTATCGTATTGTGTACAACACGTTGAAAAAATCTCGCTTTTTGTACTCAGCATTAGCGTGGTACTGACGGTGGTAGCCAACCGCGCGAGTTACGGAAAGTTAAATCTGATATCAATTGAATAAAAATTTACCTTCTTTGATTCGTAGGCTGTTCTCAAGAATTCTGAACGTCAGGCCAAAGGTCATTAGGCCAATTGCCATTAGGTCGAATGGAAATATTAGGCGTAATAATCGTTGTCACATAAATTGTACCTTCAAGGGCTTATATTGCAAACTCCCTCAGAGATTCTTCCTTCTTTCAAACAAGGCTGTTCTTTCCAGTAGCATTACAGTTTGACTACCAAATTTTTCATTTGCCTTCCTTCCATCAAAGCCCGTTCATGTGTTGGACAGTTTGTGACGATCAAATTGATAACATTATAAAGATTTCACCTTCTTTCAAGTAACATAGTTCAAAAAATTGGCTAACGACCAAACTGTTAACCAAATGATGATTTTTTCTTCTATCAAGAATGGGCTGTTCTTGAGAGTAACACTGTTAGTGAATTTTTGGATGGCCAGGCTGCTGACGCTACCTTCAGAGATTTATCCTTCTCCTAATCAAGGACGTTTTTTGAGTTGTACTGTTACGTTATTTATTGGTAGTCTACTGCTAACTCCGTAGGAAATTTGTCATTTTCAAATACCTTTTGTAGGTGACCAAACTGATATCTACATCTAACCTTCTTTTAAGAATAAGTTGTGTACTTATAAGTTGCAGTGCTACAGTGTTATTTGGGTGACCCAGCAACTTACTCATTCTCATGAGATTTTTCTTTTTTATAGTAATGGGCAGATTTTTCGAACCAATTAGTCTAACATCTATTCAGCCCAGTGATTAATCACCTAACGTCAATTCAGGCTAATGCCCCAGCATTACTTCTTCACATCAAAGATTGTGCTTTCATAAATATTATGCATTATACTGATTTTAGGATAACAGCTGCTAAATTAATATTATCAGAGAATTTCCCTTCCTTCATACATAGGCTGTTCCTTCAAAGTATACTCTTACAAACATTGAATTGTTAATGTCAGACATTCCATACTTCATTTGCTGTTTTGAGTTTTTAATCATAAATATTTTCATGATGTAGTCTCTCCATCAGTTATTTTTTTCTCTCTTATTAACGTTTTTCCGCGAAACGGTACATTCCGCCAAATGGTTTTCGGTGAAACGGTGCATTCCGCGAAATGGTTCATTCCGCCAAATGTCATTCCGCGAAATGTTACACCGCAAAAAGGAATTCCGCGAAATGGTTTTCGGCGAAATGTTATACAATCATTACAGATGCCAGTTCCTAATGCAGATGTACTTTGGTCTTCATTTGAATTAATAATAGAACAGGGGAAGTGAGTTCTCATCATTAGTTCTAAAGTTTCATTAGCAGTTGTAGTGAAAGAACCATCTTCTTTCTTTAAAGTACCCAGCCCATTAGAGTGATCTTTAGCAAGGATTTTTTGCAACCTTGCGGTTGCAGGAGTATTTTCAATGTTTTCACATGTATGCCTCCAGTGTATCCTTTGCGATCTTCGTATTTCTTTATTATTCGTGCCGGGGGATATCCTTTTCTTCCACCGCTAAAAGCTCCGCCCCTGCCCAGGGATTAACTGAAGGAATAATGCTTTTTAACCAGTCCGCAGTTTCTTGATTTTTGCAAACGATGATTAAATAGCCTGACTTGAGCACACAATTGCCAAATTTAGGCTTAAGTAACTCTTTACGTTGGCCTGCCACTTTTTTCAATATATCTTTCTGAATAGCAGTCAGTTGTTCAGTTGAAAGCTCTATATCGGGGTATCCTTTTGGGAGTACCCCCAGCTTTACATAATTCGTGACATCCCGGTATGATGGCTTGATCTTGCCTTCAAATCCCTTCTGGGGTATAGGAAGTCCCGATCGAGCCGCGTCAAGCCGGTTTTGCACATTGCTGCTGGTCACCTGAGGTTTATGGGCACCTCCGTTGTTGCGCGCAATTTTAGCTGGCGTTGGATTGCCGCTGGTATTTGATCCATTCAAGTCCGTATTTCTTTGGCGCTTGGATGAATCGTTAGGTGGTATTAAAGCCAAAAGATGAGCATCTTTTCGGCTATACCCACTCTCGACGAGCCTCTTGAAGCGTTTTTGACCCGCTCCGCTTAGTTTAATTTTAGTTGTCCTCTTAATTTCCTGTTTAGAGGTATTTAATTGCACCTCAGGGTTTAGGGGGACCGGAATTGATGGCGGAGAGGATAGCAGGGTGACGTTGATTCCATCTTCGTAGTCGTCATCATCATCGTAGCTATCATCATTATCGGCGCCATCGTTATCGGTGTTGAGGATGGATGAGGAGACGGAGGGTGTTGATTTGCTTTGGAGTTGCAATTTTCTCTATCAATCTCCATCTTTGATCCACTCATGATATCGCTAGAACATAAAAAAATAGGACGATTGCACGATAAAAGCTTCAATAAATAACAATAAAAAAAAATAAGTGAGTTGATTCTGGTCCAAATTCGTTATCCGAAAATTTAATCGAAGTGCGCACTGGACGTTTTGTGGATTCTACCGTCCCAAACAGCTGAGCTTGAGACAGGAATTTTTTTAAGAGTTTCTTTAGTTTCCCAAGAATATCTTCCCAGGTATTTCTTCATATATTCCTCCAGTAAATCCTACAGAAAATCTACCACAGATTTCTTCAAGATTTCTTTCAAGTTCTTTAGAACATGGATCGCTTAAGAATTTCTCCAGAATTTCCTTCGGAGGATATTCTCGTTAGCGGGTACTGCAGTACTTTCTCTAAAAGTACCTCTAGAAAAGCTACCATGGCCATGAATTGGTTTCCTTGAAAATTCCTTCATAGATTCTTTTTATGGATCCGTACGAAATTTGTTTTTGGAAATCATCCACGGATCCTTTCAGAAATGCTCTCAGTGATTCTTCAAGAAAATCACAGGTTCTTCCAAAAGTTTCTCCTAGTATTTCTTCAGAAAATCTTCCATAGATTTCTTCATAAATTTTTACAAAGATTCCTCCAGACATGCTACAAGGGATTCTTACAGACACTTCCCTGCAGATTCCTTCCAAAATTCCTTCATAAATGTGTCCAAGGATTCCAAGTTCAAAGAAATCTTCTAAGATCCAAAATTAACCAATGTACTCCTTCAGAAATTACTCCAGATATTTGGTCTTGAAATCTTTCAAGGTTTGATCCCGAAATTTGTTCGGTGATTTTCTCATATTTTTTTCCAGGGATTCTTAAAAATTAAAAGAAAAAAATTCTGAGATTCCTTCAGATATGCCATGATGAATTTCTACAGAAATTTATCCAAAAAATATTATAGATAGATTACTATGGGTTTCTTCTGAAACTCCACCAGGAATCATATTGAAAATTCTTCAAGAGATTCGTTTTGGAAACTCCTTCAGGAATTTCTTCAGAATTTTCTACTGTGATTTCTATAGAAACTCTTTCCAAGATACTTCAATGAATTTTTCCAGAAATTTTCTTCGGAAAATTCAACAAATATTCTTTCAGAAATTGGTTCATAAGGTATTTCTTCATTCCATCAGGGATTTGTTCAGGAATTTCTCTGGGTATTTCACTGAAAATTTCCACACGAATGTATATAGAAATTTCTTCAGGAATTTATCCAGAAAATTTTCTCCACAGATTCTTGCATTATTACTTTCCGTGGTTCAGGCAGGAATCAGCTGTCAAAAAGTGATTTAAAGAAAAATGTTTGAAATTAATTTAAGCTATCATAGTGGCTCAGAAAAAGATGCTCTTCGTGTATGATGAAAAAAAAAAATCAATGAAATTTTCCAAATTTAAAAACGCAATTGTTGAAAGAATTTCAATATTTTTTTTTTCAAAAATCCTTGAAATTCTGAATACATTCAGAACAATGTCTAGAGAAATACTTGGAACAACCATTGGAGAAACCCGTGGTGAAATTCTCAGAAGAACCTCTCGAGAATTTCCAGAGGGCTTTCCAAATAAATGCCCAAGAAAATTCCTGAATAGATGAGGTAATAATTTCTGCAAAAAAAAACTGTGGAAAACCATTTGGGAATTTCTGGAACAATCTCCTAATATTTGTGAAAAAAAATCTCCCAAATCGTTAGAAGGAGTTCGTAAAGAAACCTCTGGAGAAGTTCATAGAAAAATATCGGAAGAAATCCCTATGAAAAAAACTGGCAATATTTTTGGAAGCATTCCTTCAGAAGAAATACATGAAGCATTAACTTAGGTAGCAATCCTCAAAGGAATTTTCTTTAGAATCCCGTGAGAAATTCCTGGAGCTTTGAAGATGAACAATACTCGGGCTAAATATCTCCCTTATAAAACTAAAAATAATAATAAGCCCTAGAGGAAACCCGTTTGTCAGTTTTAAGATGAATCTTTTGAGTAATTCCTAGCGAAACTCCTGGGGGTTTCCAGGAAAAATCTCTTGGAAAGTTCTTGAACCAATTTTCAAAGAAATTCATGATGGATAGAGATGCATGCTGAAGCGATAGTAAGAGATATCTTCAGATGAGTTCAAAAATCTTCTTTATGTAAAAATTTCAGATTTTTTTTGGATGAATGCTAAAATAATCCCCAAAAGAATTTTTGGCCATATCCCTGGAGGTAGTCCTAGCGAATTTCATAGATATTTTAGGAAGAAATCTTGCTAAATGCACAAAAGTAATTCCAGCAAGAACATCGATTAGGAACGAAAATTTTCGTAAAATAATAATGCATGGAGGGATTTTTTCTTTGGAGGCGTATTAGAACGAAGCGCTGAAATTTGGAAGTCTTGAGTAGCCAGCTCTGATTTTATCATGACAGCACTGGTTTACTGTAGTCCTTCGGCAACTCTTCATCGCATTGCTTGACTTCACTGGGATCACACTGAAGGAATGGACGTGGAACGTTCTGGAAGTGGTGCAGGATGTTTCACCGGCAGATCAACTGTCAATCAATCGTTTTACGATGTGCAGGATGAGCTGTCAATCTCCATGATCAGTCTTCTGTAGGATCCGATAGCCAGCTACGTGGTATTCTAATTAGATCTAACCAAGGATCTACCATTCTTTACTGCCATCCTTATCAAGTTCAGAGTTCTACCATCTGGGTCTACTAAGTCCAGTTAATGCAAAGGGTTGATCCAGCGTGTAGAATATGTGAAGGAACTGTAGTGGTGGTTCTGGGACCGCAACTCAGCTTCAGACAACATGGTTCCTTCGTAGTTCAAAAGCGTTTACATCGTTAGGTTTCACATTTTGGATCACCAAGGAGTTCATCAGCGTGTATTGTTTGAAATCACTGCACTGTATTGTTCACTGGTTCGATCAACGCTCGAGTATTGCAACGTATTTTGGAATCCTCATCATCTGAGAGGATTCTAAAAAATACAACATCACCACAAAACCTTGCTCGTTGTATCCAGCGTGAGCACGGTGCAGTTTCAGCTGCTTGATGGTGCGCATCCTGAAAGGTTAAGTATGAAGGGATGACGGGAGATAGAAGGATAATGATGATGATGATGATGATGAAGGATGAATGATAAAGGAAAATTAAGGATATAGGATGACGACAGATGATGATGATGATTTTTTTTATCTGTATTAACGAGATTTTTAGCCCTTGGCTAGTTCATCTCGGGACCAACACTTTACTTCCCTTCCGAAGGAAGAACTCACAGTTTGCGAGTTTGTTGGGAGTGGGATTCGATCCCATGTCCTCGGCGTGATAGTCAAGTGTTCTAACCATCACACCAGGTCCGCTCCACAATGATGATGATGATGATCATGATGATGATTATGATGAGGGATGATGATGATGATGATGAAGGATGATGAGAGATGAAGGATCATGGAGGATGAAGAAAGAGAAAGATGAAAAAGGATAAGGATGATGACGATGAAGGATTTAAGATGATGATGATGACGGATGAAGGATGAAGGATGAAGGATGTAGAATAAAGGATGAAGGATGGAGGATGAAGGATGAAGGATGAAGGATGAAGGATGAAGGATGAAGGATGAAGGATGAAGGATGAAGGATGAAGGATGAAGGACGAAGGATGAAGGATGAAGGATGAAGGATGAAGGATGAAGGATTAAGGATGAAGGATGAAGGATGAAGGATGAAGGATGAAGGATGAAGGATGAAGGATGAAGGATGAAGGATGAAGGATGAAGGATGAAGGATGAAGGATGAAGGATGAAGGATGAAGGATGAAGGATGAAGGATGAAGGATGAAGGATGAAGGATGAAGGATGAAGGATGAAGGATGAAGGATGAAGGATGAAGGATGAAGGATGAAGGATGAAGGATGAAGGATGAAGGATGAAGGATGAAGGATGAAGGATGAAGGATGAAGGATGAAGGATGAAGGATGAAGGATGAAGGATGAAGGATGAAGGATGAAGGATGAAGGATGAAGGATGAAGGATGAAGGATGAAGGATGAAGGATGAAGGATGAAGGATGAAGGATGAAGGATGAAGGATGAAGGATGAAGGATGAAGGATGAAGGATGAAGGATGAAGGATGAAGGATGAAGGATGAAGGATGAAGGATGAAGGATGAAGGATGAAGGATGAAGGATGAAGGATGAAGGATGAAGGATGAAGGATGAAGGATGAAGGATGAAGGATGAAGGATGAAGGATGAAGGATGAAGGATGAAGGATGAAGGATGAAGGATGAAGGATGAAGGATGAAGGATGAAGGATGAAGGATGAAGGATGAAGGATGAAGGATGAAGGATGAAGGATGAAGGATGAAGGATGAAGGATGAAGGATGAAGGATGAAGGATGAAGGATGAAGGATGAAGGATGAAGGATGAAGGATGAAGGATGAAGGATGAAGGATGAAGGATGAAGGATGAAGGATGAAGGATGAAGGATGAAGGATGAAGGATGAAGGATGAAGGATGAAGGATGAAGGATGAAGGATGAAGGATGAAGGATGAAGGATGAAGGATGAAGGATGAAGGATGAAGGATGAAGGATGAAGGATGAAGGATGAAGGATGAAGGATGAAGGATGAAGGATGAAGGATGAAGGATGAAGGATGAAGGATGAAGGATGAAGGATGAAGGATGAAGGATGAAGGATGAAGGATGAAGGATGAAGGATGAAGGATGAAGGATGAAGGATGAAGGATGAAGGATGAAGGATGAAGGATGAAGGATGAAGGATGAAGGATGAAGGATGAAGGATGAAGGATGAAGGATGAAGGATGAAGGATGAAGGATGAAGCCCAAGTAACACAGAAAACATCTTCAAAAATCAAAACTTCAGAAGATGCTATATAATTGCACTATAAGTGCATCAGAAAACATCTTGTGTTATTTAAAAGATTTTTTAATGTTGGCAAATGATAAAGAGAAAACATCTATCAATGGCTTTGAATCGTAAAGAAATATTTTGGTAATACAATTATTCAACACTTTTAGAGCATTATCCATCAATCATCATTCACTTTTGACAGCCATTATTAATGTTCCCACTTCATGAGACTTTATGGTTTTGATGAAGCCATCATCGCTGCGGCTATCTGTTGCATTCAAGAAGGCCGCAAAGATGCGAGAATAAGTATGTCGTGTCTACAGCAGGATTTGACCATTTCCAACACACTCAACAGTCTGATATCTGGCTAAACTTCCAAGAATAATCAAGCCCCTGCCCGAAAATCAACGGTTGCGACTTCGTCCGGTTCACCTTCCCACTAATCGTGAAACATCCTACTCCCATTATGAACATAACATTCACAAATCTGAAAACATCCGATCACCACATCGGCACTACGCTCCATTAGCAATCCCAGGAACTTTTCGACGAATGTACGCACATCTACCACGAAGACTTCCAAAGCTCCAATCTCGTGTGATTCGTTGTTTTTTAATTGAATGTGTTGTCGAACTGCAGGTCAATTTTCTCAATACGCGAACAGATTCACAGATCAGGAATGGCACCGGACATAGGATAGTCGTTATGATCGTTCACTGTGAATTGCAATCTCGCGGAACCTATAAGATAGTAACACAATTCCGGACCATCAGCAGAGCGGTTTGTTTACATTAATTGTTGCAGAATTTCGACGTAATGACAGATAAAGCCAAGCCAAGAAACCTGTTGTAATATGGTTATTTTGACGTTGTAATTATGTTCGCCAAATATACTAACATGGAAGTATGTTGAAAAGATGTTATCATGGCGCATGATTAACGTCATAAAAAATTGTTGTTCAAACTGTTGTATAGTTGCTCGCAAGACATAATCTCGAAGCAATTTCAACTTAGGTTTTAATCGAAATACAAACCGTGTCATTAGAGAAATAAAATAAATAACAGTACCGAGTAAATAAATGAGTACATAAACAAAAATATGTTACGAACTAAATAACATTCTTATTATTTAGATTCATTGATCATCTTATGGAAAATGTTTCACAGTATACGACTTTCCATGAACCGTGTTCAGTCAGTAATGGATTTGGCTATAATTATTATTGAAAATAGAATATTATTCGAAGCATTTTAAACGGCACTGTAAGCCCCATCCATCATCTGCCATTTTGCGTTTTCGCGTACATTATGAAAAAATCATAAAATCGGCATCAAATAGCATATTTGGGTCACACTTTTGAATTCAACCTACTGGCGCTTGATTTATACATGAGTGAAATTATAAGTTTCTCCATAAATCTTGAAGCGCAAATAAAACAATACTAATGCCACTAAGTATAACCCATTATTTTGTTTGCTGTCCGAATTATATAAATATCATGCCGACTCCATCACTTGGAATTTTTTTAATGATTCAGAAGCTAACTGCATTTATTTAAAAAAACATTTTGTTATTGTTTTTTTCTGGGTTTTTTTTTTCACTTCACTTACCGTCGGGCTCAGCAATAGGTAGTATAAGTGGATTTTCCAAGTTATATAACATTAAAAAAGCTTAATTACAAAAGTTGAAACGGAACGCAATATTAATGTTTTTTACAGGTTGAATAACTTGAAATAAGCTTGATTCTAACCTTAGAATGTAATTGCATTATAATCGCATTCTGCAAGTTTAACAACTATCAAATAACTTGTTTTTAACCAATCAATATTATAGAGTTGGTTAGAACGTACCGTGGGAGTACAATTGGTGTATAGCAATACATCTTATATAACTTGTAAGATGTTTTATAAGCCGCCATTTTTTGCGCTGTTTTGATTATATAAGTGTTCGATATTAAGTTCATAATTCAAGAAAAAACAGTCGATTAAGTATGTATAGTGAATTTTCAACTAATATAAAACAAGTTGTGTTACTTGGGAGGATGAAGGATGAAGGATGAAGGATGAAGGATGAAGGATGAAGGATGAAGGATGAAGGATGAAGGATGAAGGATGAAGGATGAAGGATGAAGGATGAAGGATGAAGGGTGAAGGATGAAGGGTGAAGGATGAAGGATGAAGGATGAAGGATGAAGGATGAAGGATGAAGGATGAAGGATGAAGGATGAAGGATGAAGGATGAAGGATGAAGGATGAAGGATGAAGGATGAAGGATGAAGGATGAAGGATGAAGGATGAAGGATGAAGGATGAAGGATGAAGGATGAAGGATGAAGGATGAAGGATGAAGGATGAAGGATGAAGGATGAAGGATGAAGGATGAAGGATGAAGGATGAATGATGAAGGATGAAGGATGAAGGATGAAGGATGAAGGATGAAGGATGAAGGATGAAGGATGAAGGATGAAGGATGAAGGATGAAGGATGAAGGATGAAGGATGAAGGATGAAGGATGAAGGATGAAGGATGAAGGATGAAGGATGAAGGATGAAGGATGAAGGATGAAGGATGAAGGATGAAGGATGAAGGATGAAGGATGAAGGATGAAGGATGAAGGATGAAGGATGAAGGATGAAGGATGAAGGATGAAGGATGAAGGATGAAGGATGAAGGATGAAGGATGAAGGATGAAGGATGAAGGATGAAGGATGAAGGATGAAGGATGAAGGATGAAGGATGAAGGATGAAGGATGAAGGATGAAGGATGAAGGATGAAGGATGAAGGATGAAGGATGAAGGATGAAGGATGAAGGATGAAGGATGAAGGATGAAGGATGAAGGATGAAGGATGAAGGATGAAGGATGAAGGATGAAGGATGAAGGATGAAGGATGAAGGATGAAGGATGAAGGATGAAGGATGAAGGATGAAGGATGAAGGATGAAGGATGAAGGATGAAGGATGAAGGATGAAGGATGAAGGATGAAGGATGAAGGATGAAGGATGAAGGATGAAGGATGAAGGATGAAGGATGAAGGATGAAGGATGAAGGATGAAGGATGAAGGATGAAGGATGAAGGATGAAGGATGAAGGATGAAGGATGAAGGATGAAGGATGAAGGATGAAGGATGAAGGATGAAGGATGAAGGATGAAGGATGAAGGATGAAGGATGAAGGATGAAGGATGAAGGATGAAGGATGAAGGATGAAGGATGAAGGATGAAGGATGAAGGATGAAGGATGAAGGATGAAGGATGAAGGATGAAGGATGAAGGATGAAGGATGAAGGATGAAGGATGAAGGATGAAGGATGAAGGATGAAGGATGAAGGATGAAGGATGAAGGATGAAGGATGAAGGATGAAGGATGAAGGATGAAGGATGAAGGATGAAGGATGAAGGATGAAGGATGAAGGATGAAGGATGAAGGATGAAGGATGAAGGATGAAGGATGAAGGATGAAGGATGAAGGATGAAGGATGAAGGATGAAGGATGAAGGATGAAGGATGAAGGATGAAGGATGAAGGATGAAGGATGAAGGATGAAGGATGAAGGATGAAGGATGAAGGATGAAGGATGAAGGATGAAGGATGAAGGATGAAGGATGAAGGATGAAGGATGAAGGATGAAGGATGAAGGATGAAAGATGAAGGATGAAGGATGAAGGATGAAGGATGAAGAATGAAGGATGAATGATGAAGGAGGACACCACAGGGTCATTGGATCAGGTTAAGAAGCTCGCCTTGGACTTGATCCAATCTTCTCGCAAAGTTTTAAATAATTGGACCTTTAGTCTTTTAAGCAGCTAGATAGCTACAAAACTTGATTCAGAATTTTACGATTCCATAAGTTCTCTAGTCTTTTGAACAGCTTCTTTGAATAATCATATCATTTGTTAAGGAAACGCAGCTATTAATTGCTTGGGCTTGACTTAGTTATTTTAGTTATTGAATCAAACAACAACCAAACTAATGAAACCTCCTAAGATGTTATGTTTTTCGTCACCACGATGGCGTAGTACACATTCAGCGTGCCAGTCTGAATCATATTGACCCCTACATTCTATTAGGATAAATTATTTATATTAAATTCATGAACAAATAGTGATTCTATAGAAAGAAGTTTATCATGCCCCAGTTGTAATCAATTCGTTTTCATCTGCCATGTCATTCCGATTCATTTGGCAAAAAGTATAAATTAAATTCGATTTTAATTACAGTCAACAATTCCTTCCAACCGGTACCCATTCATCATTCAGCTTCGGAAGCGAAAGGGGACCATGCCGCATTCAAACATTGCCCCGTTCTAATTCCGGCAGAACAAATTAATGCCAATCGTCCGGCCGGAGAAAAAAAGTATGCTTCCATTCCGAAAGGCATCCACATTGTCTGCTGGCCTTCTGATGTAAATCAGAAATTCTTTAATGTCCCGCCCTGTTTACCCTTCTAAATTGTAGCCCAGAACTTCACCCATCGCGCATCGTTTCCCTTGGTCCATTATTGCAATGCCGAATTTCCATACTATAAAATCCGTCCATTCTGATGAACCCGAGTGGTGGGCACTGGGCGTGGGCAATCATCGACACCGTGGTGGTGGCGTCAGGGCGAGTGCGCGGCGACACAGATCGAAACCATTCCAAATGAAAGATTTTCTGTTTGCATTTTTCATCGTTTGAATACAAATGCCGACTCAGTTTGGTGGTGGTGGTACCCGCTGACTGCCTGCACGCCCTTAGTCGCGTCGTGCCGAACATTCTTCATCCTTTTGAGAATTTAACCCGGTCCCGGGCTTAGTCAACAAACGGAACTATGAGCGATGGCCTACGGCGGCTGGAGATTTAACAAGGATTCCATCGTCGATTTCCACAAAGGCATCCGAGTTGCTGCGTTCGCAGCTTGTGCCGTTGAGGACCATTTTGGTGCATGGATGAATTATTTCAAAATTATCGAATTGCACCAAATAGGGTGACAATGGGTATTATCGGCAGGTTTGTTCTCTTCGTCATGGGGGGTTTTTGTCAGCCAAATTGCCTGAAACTTGGCCATATAATTCAGCTTAGTTGGGAAGGATTTAAGACCAACTCTGAGTTCAATAGGTTTCAAAAATTCCCCAAAGACGAAGAGAACAAAACGGCCGAGAATAGGTAATTTCCCTTATATATTTTTTTTTTGATTGAGTTCGGTGTTCAATTCTTCTAGTTGTGTAAAAAAAAGTACTGGGTTAGTTATTTAAAGTTAAGAAAGTAGCATTAACTTTTTGTTCGTGATTTAATTTTGCATTTAACTTGGAATATTTTTAGTGGACTGTTGAAGGTAATAAAAAACATATCAAATAATATAATCGAAGGATTTTCAACACCATTCGTTAAAAGAAAATGCAGTACTTTCAAGTTTCACTCGTTTAACTACTTGAAGATCATAAACCTCTGCCTTATGCTCACTTTCACCATTCGACCGCCCATTTTTCATTCCAGTTGGAAAGCGAGAAACGAATTCCATGGATAAAAATTAAAACGATCATGCTTGCACCCTTTCTCCATCCAACCCCTTCGAACGATTCCATCACCGCTGCTGGCCGCCAGCCATCGGCATTCTCGACATCATCGGCAGCCACGTGCAATGAGTCAAACGAGCACCAAGCCCCATTTGCCCGACCTTGCCCCTGCGAGTTTGCCCAGCTTCTTGCCACAATTTTCCCGGCTGCTTGTCCCGGTCCCGATGCGAATGGACCAAAACGGAGCAACCCAGCAGCAGCATTACGACAAAAGGCACAAAGTAAGTCATGTCGAAATCTGCTTCCAATGATAAAAGCGGATTAGAGAAAATAATGGAAGTGCTCGTAAAAATGCAAGAATTCGCGCTTTGCACTTCCCTCCCGGTCTGCCGCGTTCCGTTTTTGGTACGCTTCCGACCAGCCCCCCTGCCGAGACGGTGAATCAAGTTTCTCCAAAGAAAGTGTTCGATTTGCTCTTGTCGTAGTTGATGCTGTGAATGGGAAGCGGCGAAGCGAATAGCTGGAGTTGCAATTTTTAATCTTACCGATTTTGTTCCCGATGATGCCATTGAGGGACCAACTACCATAGGACGATTGATGGCGAAGGTTGGTCTTTCTGGTGTTTTTGCCTGTTGGGGGATAGTCTACACGAGAATGCGGCAATGTGGCAATGCTGACGACAACTTTTTTTCATAAATGAACAGCTTTGTGCACTGCGTTCCGTCCATTAGTGGCATGAATATGGAAATGTTTGGTTTGGAAGGGGTGTTACTGGTTTATTGGGACCATCAGGATTATATCTAAAAATACCTACAGCCTACAGGTCATATATGTACTGCGCTTCAAATACATAAAAACTGCAGTGGTGGGAACTTTAATAAATTTGTACGAAATGAGGCTACTCCCAGTGCACTATGGGGCGGCTCCATACAAACAGGTGGCCAAAAATATTTTAGCGTTAATTTTATAATGTCTTGTCCATATTCGTAGGGCTTATGCCATCAATATGGCACGGTAAAGGCTGGGTATGCTGCGCAATTCAGATCCCATTGTGATCCACTAGCCTCTACCCAGCAACTCCTATCCCTACCTCCTCACGGTACCGGCCGGAAGCTATGAGCAACCTTAGGGAAGATCGGGTAACCAGCCCGGGTGGGAACTATGGTCGTAGGCTGACAGAGAAGCGGGGGGGGGGGTGTTTGCTTCGGCAAACCTGAGCGTCTGTTCTCCATGAGGAGCGGTTCACAAAAGCGTCTGATCCCCATGTTAGGGGCGGCTGATCTTCGTCAGAGTGCCAGGGAAGGACTCTAAGCTCAACTGTGCACCATTGGCGTAGCTAGGGGGGTTCCAGGTGTGCCTGGCACCCCCTAGAACAAATTTGGCACCCCCTAGAATTTTTCCTTGATATTTACCTAAAATTTCACACACTTAATTCCATTATTTACATTCGAATAAAATATAAGCACACCCGTAATTACTTATATATCTGTTGTACGTTTTGGCGTTTTGAATATCGGTAAGAAAAATCAACAGACTTCTCCATGGATTCCTCCAGAAATACCTCTATCTATTCATACATTGATATCTCTAGGCTTCCTTTATGGATTCTTCCCGATATTTCTTCAATAAACTTCCCCTAGGATTTTCCAGGCAGTTCGTCCTGATGGGGTTGTACATACTAGAAATTTCTGCAGAAATTGATCCAGCAATTTCTCCTAGGATTTCTTTCGAAATTCTTACTGTGATACTTCTCGGAATTATTCTAGGAATTCCTCTGAAATTTTCTCTTGGGATTCCTTGAGGAATTCCTGGTAGGATTATTCTAGACAATCTTCCTGAGATTCTATCAGAAGTTCTTCAGGCGATTCCTTATATTTTATTCGTATTTAATTCAGAGATTCTTCCACAAATTTCTCATGAAATTTCTCCAGCTTTCATTGGCCTTCTTCCGGAAATTGTGGCTAGGATTCCTCAAGCAATTCCTGCTGCGAATCTCTTAAAACTCTTCCAAAAACTCTCACTGTGGTACTTTCAGGAATTCTACTAGGGAAGATCTTCCGGCAATTCTTCCGGAAAATCTACCTGGATTTTTTTTAAATCCCTTCGGTGATTATTCCAGAGATTTATTTAAGGATTTAACCAGGACTTCTTCCAAAGGTACTTTCAGAATTGCCACAGGGGATATATCCAAGAACTTATATTGCCCTTCCTTCATGAATTCATGCTGAAAATCTTCAAGCAATGCCCATTAGGACTCCTTCAGAATTATACTTTACCTTACCGGTCAGGCTAAGGCCGGGGTGGCCTCTGCTGTACATAGTAGCCGCCTCCATTCCACTCGGTCCATGGCTGTTTGTCTCCAGTTCCGCACTCTGCGTAGGGTCCGCAGATCGTCCTCCACTTGGTCGACCCACCTTCAGAATTATATTCAGAGTAATTAGGACTCCTGGCATACTGCATACACTTTCGGGATATCTTACTGAGATTCCTCCACAAATTCCCCCTGTGATTCCATCAGGGATTCCTCCAGTATACTTCTACCGATTCTTTCAAAGAGTACTGTATGTACTCCTCCAGGTATACATTAGAGGAACTTCTCTTAGGATACCCCCGGCATTCCTGATTCTAGGATTCCTCCAGAAATTACTTCTATGAAACCTCCCTGAATTCTAGGAATTCCTTCAGATATATCTGCTGGGATTTCTCAAGCAATTCCTGCGGTTCTTCCAGCTATTCTTTCTCCAGAAATTCTAACTGTGGTACTTCAGAAATTATGCTACGGTTTGTTTTAGAGCTTACTCCTGTATATTTGCAGGGATCTTTCCAGGCAATCTTTCTGGGATTCTTGCAGAAATCTCTTTTGTTGTTCTACCAGGGATTTCTCCAAGGACTCATCCAGAAATTTCTCCATAGATTTTATCCAAAGATTCCTCCACAAATTCCTCATGGAATTCCTGCGGAAAACCCATTTGGCCCTCCACCAAGAATACCTCAACAACTCCTCCTGCGGTTCGTCCAGCAATTCCTTCAGACATTTTTACTATGATACGTCTAGAAATTCTTCTAGTGATTCCTACGCGAATTTATCCCAGCGTTAGGGCTGCAATTCGTCCGGGAAATCGTCCTGGGATTTCTTCAGAAAACCCTCCTGCGATTCCTTCAGGGCCTTTCCCATTGATTCTTCCAGAATACTTCTACCGGTCCTTGCAGGGAATTCTCTAGGTATTCCATGAATTTTTCCTTTGGATTCCCCCAGGCATTCCTGATGGGGTTCTCTAAAAATTCTTTTATAGCTTCCTCCAGCAATTCCTCCTAAGAATTCTACAATGATACACCGCAGAATCCTTCTTAGAATACCTCCTGAGATTTTTCCTATGAATTCTTCAGAAGCTCTCTGGTGATTCCTCTAGGAATTTTCATCCGATATAGTTTATCCAAGGACTCGTCGCACTCCTCCAGAAATTCTTACTGTTATACCTCCCGGAATTCTTCTAAGAATTTCTGCAGGGATTCTCCTATAAACTTGCTAGGATTATTCAAGGCAATCTTTCTAGGAGCCTTGCAGAAGTACCTTCGATGTTTTCTCCTGGAAATACTATTTTTTCTAGGGATTTCTCCAAATACTTTTTATTTGATTTTTCCAAGGATCCCGCTTGACTTTCATCCAAGAACTCCTCCTGGGATTACATAAGCGATTCTTGCTGCTTCTAATGTTTCAGGAATGCCTCTTAGGTCTCCTCCAGAAATTCTTACTATGATACCTTCAGGAATCCCTTTAGGGATTTCTCCTGGCATTCTTGCTAGGATTCTTCTAGGCAGTTTTTCTAAGATACTATCAGAAATTCCTTTGTTTCTTCCAGGCATTTTTTCAAAGACTCATCCAGGAATATCTCAAGAGTTTTTTTTTCATGGATTACTCTAGAAATCCTGGAATTCCTCTTGGCCTTCTTCAAGGAATTGCAGCTGAAGTAATCCTGATACAAATCTCTAGAGGCGTCCCTAAACAAATTTCGGGATTAGTTGAAATTTCCAGAGAAATCTTAGAAGGTATTACTAGGGAAATCTGTAGTGAAATCCTATAGGATTGTACGAAAAAAAAAACTTGTAATTAATTAGAAGGCACAGAATCTTGCTGATTGATAAATTGAGAGATGAATTTTCGAAAAAAAACGAGATCTGGTGGGATTCGAACCCACGACTCCGTATTCGCTAGACCGTAGTGTGGCTAATTCTTTGAGGATTGCTTCGGCATAGTTGTTTTTTTTTTAATTTCTTAGATAGCTTCAATAGCATTTAATCAGCAAATTCTTTGGATATTTTGTTATAATTGCTATGGCTATTCCTCTGAAATTATTCCAGCAATTTCTTTTTCAGTAATTTTGCAATTTTACTTTACCGTGATTATTATTTTTAATTCTTTATGATTTAATTGTATTTATATTTATTGCTTCCGGGAACTGCTGAATTGGAAATTCACAAATTCTCAACAGGGCTTGCTCAAAGAAAATCCTATGAAACTCACGAAAAACTTCCTGACGAATTCCCAAAGAAATTGTCGGAAAAAACATCAAAATTACCTTAAAACTTTCAAAGTATTTGCCATATAAGAATTACCAGAGGAATTCCTGAAGAAAATATTAAGCCTTTTTAAAGAAATTGATCAAATCCAATCTCAAAATAAATTGCCGACATATATTCTACAAAAATTTCCACATACATTCACAAAAAAAAACTTTCGAAGAAATTCTCAAAGAATTTTCCGAAGACATTGAAGGAATTTCTGAAGAAAATTTAGAAAGAACTCCAAAAGTAATTTTCGTAGAATCACCATGACAGAATTTAAAAAAAAAACATTTTTTTTAAATTAATCCCCGAAGGAAATTCGATTTCCGAAATCCATTCCCAAAGGAATTACCCAAGTAGCACCTGCAACTAAAATAGAAATGATCATCGTTGCAAACATGTTGCAACTGAGTTTTCATGAAACAACGGATGTCAAAATCCTGTTGTTAAAGCCAAACTGTGGTATAACATATTTATAACAACTAGCGCAATGTAAATAAACGTCATCGTTAGTTGAAACTTTCGAAACCAATTTATAACTGAGGTATAATCTGATTGTTTCAACGAATCTTAGTTACGACCGTTTACAAACCAAAACAACCAAAACATTGATACTGATTGTTATAAACATGTTTACTTGGAACTAATTTAGATCATAACGAAAAATTTTGACAGAAGGGATGGAAGCTGCAAAATGTGCAACAAAAGGTTTTTGAAATCATAAAAATAATAAAATGAGCTATAAAAACTTTGATGTTTCCAAAACAACAAAGTCATGTAAAAATAAAATGTATCATTTACTTCATAAATTTTTCAACATATTCTATAATTTTATTAAATTAAAGTGGTTAAAAAATTAATTGGAGGTAAAACATTTTTGTTTCATTAAAAAAATGCAAGTTGATTTTCATATTTAAATAATTGATTCATTATTATACCATAGTTGCTCCATATTAAATTAAAATAACATCATAAACATCAGTAAATTTCAGACTCTAGTTTAATTTAAAAACACTTCACTAATACTTTACTTTTGCAAAAGAAAATAAAAAATGAATAACTCTTTTAAAGAAAAACTAGAAAGTCGAGCACTTGACACTGAAGAAGTCTGTAAGTCACAGACGGAATAGGCCTATCTGTCCGAAGATAAGCACAGTAGTAGAATTAAAAGGAATTTGCTCGTCCTTTCTAGTTTTTCTTTAAAAGAGTTATTCATTTTTTATTTTCTTTTGCAAAAGTAAAGTATTAGTGAAGTGTTTTTAAATTAAACTAGAGTCTGAAGTAACAAGTTCTACTAAAAGCTCTAAAGTAATAGTAAAGAAAAAGATCAGTAAATTGTTCAACAAAGAATTCATACATTATACCATTCCTTCTTCAAACTAAGAAGAATATACAAGCACTGGTAAATGCTCCATTTGTTGTTAAATTATGCACTATTTACGTAGTACAGGACGACTGGTACCACTGGAAGGGTTTGACTACATGTTACATTCGAACTAGATAGTGGTGTTCTGAAGCTTCCTAAAAATATCTGGCGAAAAGATGCAGCATTCCGTTAGCTTAAATTTTGACATTTTTTTTCTAACCAACTTTGATTCCTAATCAGGCAAAGTGTTAGACACAGCATTTCGTTTTTAAATATATGGTACGCAAGTTTTATCATCTTCTTTTGATCATTACAACGAAACAGGAGTTCTACAAGCACTTCCACAGTTGCTAGCAACTTGATTAGATAAATTGAGAAATAGTCATAAGGTATTTGGGGGCTATCCATAAATTACGTAATAGTATGAGGTGAGAGGGGGATTGAGAAATCTTATGATCCGTACTAAATATTTGGGGTTTACTACAAAAAAAATAAAGGAAGGGAGGTTCAAAAAATGATCAAATTCCTTTACGTTATAAATGGATATCCCCTTAATTGTCGACGAGAAGTAAACGTCCAAGTGTTAACATTTTTTGGTTGTTTATGGCCTATCGTGTGAAGCAATGTTGTCCTAGACATAATTTAGCAAGTAAAAATTCTAAACTAATTTTCAGCATTTTACGGATACATTTAATAAGCTGCTGAAATGAACTCAGTCAAAGCAATATGGCGCGTACATTTTTACTACAAATGTCTAAATTTTCACTCGCAAAATGATAAGTAAACTGAGGCGCGTTGAAAATACTGAGCCAAAATGCATGATTTACCAATAAATCAGGAGCGGCACATAAATTTACGTTCTCATTCAGCCTTTTTTGCGGTTAATTTTACCCACACAATTATTAATCACATTGATGAAACTGTTGACACATAGTTACTGGCAGAGACGAATGTGATGACTAGCTGACTAGTTGTCGAATCGGTCACAATTTGTAAGTCGACCATGAGTTGTATCGCAGTTGTAAATCGATTGCAAATTAAAACCGTTTATAACACGAATGGATGTTTTATATTGGCTCCACCTCTTGCGCTTTTTTCGTTGCAATTTAGTCGTTAATAAGACGATTGGTACAAAGGGCACACCATTGAATGTAGTTGCATTTAAATTATAGGAACTTATTAACGTCCAAGTGTGTTGCTTGGGTACCGAACAAGTTCCCAAAGTGATAATCGAGCTTCCAAAATTTCCAAAGGAATTGCTGATGAAATTCCCAAACAAATTTTCAATGCAAGTATCATCGTAATTGCCGAAGGTATTTCGAAATCACCTACTGTAGGTGTCGGCTCCAGAACCCACCTTCGATTGACAAATCCGCTCCGGAACTTGCCTGGGCTCTAAACGGCGACAGCGAAGATATATCCGACCTTGGACGGGACCCGCAAACGTTTCACCAAGCAAAGCACCAACTATCACACGCAATAATCTCCGGAATAATGGAGAAAGTCTTGCAACTCGCGACGGACCGTGGTTTCTTTCCCAGAGTAATAGAACACCGAAATGAAATTCACTTACGTATATTCTAATAACACTTAAACTATAAAAAAACGCAGGGTATTGTACCGATCGGATCAAAGGTTTGAGATGTACTGTCTCTGATATTGTTCACCAGCTCAAGCCAACCATCCTCCGTTCTCTGGTGAGCAATATCAGTGACGTCATTCTTTACAACGACGATCGGCTACGGAGTGGTGTTCTCGCAATACTCGAGCCGACCATCGTCCAGTGGATGTTGTTTATCACAGCGCTCGTAGAGTCAACGGTAGCGGTCAGCATGGGCGAGGGTAAAGGCAATCTATTGTCCGTCCATCGTCAGAACTGCCGTCGAACGCATAGCGTTGCGTAATACTGTCTGGATAGATATTTGGCTGGGCAGCAATAGCAATCCACTGGTGTGTGCAGGGGATGAGTGGCCCAAACATTCTCACCCACCCTGAAATTCTTAGAATTTCTGAAAGAAAGTAAGCAAACTCCTCTTCGGCAGGATAGGGAGGGGAATAAGGATAAAGGATGATTTAGTTTCTTGACTTCATATAGAATTCGGGCTCCATTGCAGGTTCTGGTAAGAGACAAGTTTTTTCCACCGGACGCTTTAAGATCCCGGAAGCAGTTCGCAGGGTTACTACTCGCACAACGCCATCTAGTCCAGGGTGAACTTGTTCGACTCGTCCTAGTTTCCATCGCATCGGCGGTAGGTTATCATCGCAAATAACGACCATCTTGCCAACTTCTATCTCTACTGGAGGGCGCCAGCGTTTGGTCCGTCCTTGTAGCTGACTGAGATACTCCTGCCTCCACCGGTTCCAAAAATCTTGAACCTTCCTTTGAACTGCCTCAAATTTTGATAACCGATTAGTCGGGATATTGGTTACATCGAGGTCCGGCAGCGCCTGCAGTGATGCGCCAATAAGGAAATGAGCCGGCGTAAGCGGCTCCAGATCGCTAGGATCCTCTGACAGCGCGGTGATGGGCCTAGAATTCAGGCATGACTCTACCTGAGTCAACAGTGTATTCATGTCTTCAATGGACACTGGAGTATCTCCAATGACTCTTTGGAGATGAAATTTCGTAGAGCGCACTGCAGCCTCCCAGAGTCCGCCGAAGTGAGGCCCACTTGGAGGACTGAAGTGCCATTTTATGCCTTCATCGAGGCAATAGTTATCCACCTTCTCCTTGTGGTCCTTATCCTTCAGCAATTGTAACAGATCCCGCATTCGATTCCGTGCACCGACAAAATTGGTACCATTGTCAGAAAATATTTCTGCGCATCTTCCTCGCCTAGCCATGAACCGCCGTAACGCCTGGATGAACCGGTCGGTTGATAGATCGGAGACTAGCTCTATATGTATGGCCTTTGTCGCAAAGCATACGAAGATAGCGCCATATGCCTTTACGGCTGTTCGTCTTGGTCCTGGCCTGACATAGACTGGTCCGAAGAAGTCTATGCCCGTCCGGGAGAATGGGCGTGATACCGTTACTCGTTCCCTAGGCAGCTCCCCCATGAATTGCTTCACTGGAGATGGTTTTGCTCTGAAGCATTTGTAGCAACGATGGACAACCTGTCGTACAATGCTCCTGCCTCCTAGCGGCCAAAATTTCTGTCGAATAGTGCTTAAAAGCAATTGGGGGCCAGCATGCAGTAATCTCTCATGGTAGTATTCCACGAGTAGCCGGGTTAGTCGATGATCTCTCGGAAGTAGTATTGGATGTTTGAAATCGATCGTTTCTGCAGAATGCTCTAAACGACCACCGAGACGAATCAATCCTTCCGGTGAAACATATGGGTGAAACCAACGCAACGGAGATTTTTGCGACACAGGTTCTCCCTTCGATAAGGCCTTCCACTCGTCGGTGAAAGTAACCTTTTGAATTTGTCGAATAATAGTGTATTCGGCTTCTCTGAGCTCCTCGGTGGACAGAAAACTTCTCCTTCTATCCTTCTTCGGTGTTCTGAGAAGTGTGATCAGCCGTTTCCAAATAGCGGTAGCTCGAATCAGCCTTGAATATGATGAGAACTTGGCCACGTACTCTGGCATAAACTCATCGATGGTAGCCGTCATGGCCACTACTACCGTACGACGTTTTTCGATGTCTACATCTTCTGAAAGTTGGCATCCTGTCGATTGTGGCCATTTGTCTGGGCCGTCCAAGAGCCAACTTGGACCTTCCCACCAGAAAACATTCTCAGCAAGATTCTCTGGTGTTATCCCCCGCGAAATCAGATCTGCGGGATTCTGGACTCCTGGAACATGTTGCCACTTGCAGCGCTCAGTCAAACGCTGAATTTTTGCACATCTATTTCCAACGTATGGGCTCCAGGTAGACGGTGTTGCTGCTATCCATCGTAAAACGCAAGTAGAGTCTGTCCAGAAATATGCTCTCACAGGAATTCGGATGGCTTGGCTGACCTTTTCGTGTAGTTCTGCCGTCAGGAGCGCCCCACACAGCTCCAACCTTGGAATGGTTTGAATCTTCAAAGGTGCAACCTTTGATTTCGACGCAAACAGTCGCACTAGAACACTTCCCTCGCAATCTTCGCTCCGAACATAGATGCATCCACCGTAGGCCTTCTCTGACGCATCCGAAAAGCAATGCAGCTCCACTTGTACGGCGTTCGGAATGATTACACATCTGTTGATCTTGATCTGGTTGAGAACTGGCAGTTGTTGATGATAGTTTCGCCATGTCTCACCCACCGTTTTGGGTAGCGGTTGGTCCCAGTCCAGTCGTTCTCCATCTTCGTCCCTTATTGTCCACAGAAGCTGCATGTACACCTTGAAGGACGTAATGGTAGCTCCAATGAGACCTATCGGGTCAAACAGCGTGGCAATCACCGACAGAACCTTCCGTTTAGTCAGCGGTTCCAGATCAACCAAACTTGGGACGGTAAATTGAAAGCGAAGAGTGTCCGTTCCCGGCATCCATGTTAAACCGAGTGTTTTCACCGATGGATCTGGATCCAAGCAAATCTCCTTCGTTGATGGGATCGCTAAATCTTCTTGTAGAACTCCGTCCAGCGCTTCTAATTGGTTGGATGCCCATTTGCGTAGCCTAAAACCTCCAGCCTTCATGAGATCCTGCAACTGCGTTCTCATGTTCACTGCCTCATCCGCGTCGTCTGTACCGGTTATCACATCGTCCATATATGTATCCTCCCGTACTGCCTTGGCCGCTAGTGGAAATTTTCCTTCTTCATCTTCCGACAGCTGTTTCAAAACCCTGGTCGCCAAATACGGAGCCGGTTTTGTACCGTAGGTGACAGTTTTCCGCTCATACGTACTTATTTCTTCCTCCGGTGATGGTCTCCACAAGATAGATTGTAACGGTCTGTCCTCCTTACAAACCATAATTTGGCGGAACATTTTTTCAACGTCCGCAACAAGCATCACCTGTTTCGTTCTACTCCGCATAATTATGGATCGTAGATCATCCTGGATGATTGGCCCCACCAGCAGTGCATCATTCAACGTCACCCTTGTCGACGTCTCGCTTGAAGCATTGAAGACCACACGAACCTTGGTTGTCGTACTAGCTTCCTTCACTACTGGATGATGCGGTAGATAGCAGCGTCCCGGCGAGACTTGACCAACCTCGACCTTATCCATATGGCCAAGCTGGAGATACTCTTCCATGAAAGAGCAGTACTGACTACGAAGATCAGCGTCCCTTGCCAATCGGCGCTCGGTACTTTGAAGACGGCTAACTGCGATGTTTTCCGATTCTCCTATCAACCTCAAAACCTCTTCATTTTTCGGTAGAGAGACTGTGTAACGGCCATCTTCCCCACGTTGAACCGTTCGCACGAAATGTTCCTCACATTGTGCTTCTTGTGGTGAATAGTTCTTCGCCGTTCCAACTTCCTCACTGGACCAAAAGCGAGCTACCAGCTCATCAAGGGCTTCAGATGTCGACATATTGCAACTGATATTCAGCGACTGACTAGGAGTAGACACTCCACCACAAACAACCCAGCCGAAGACTGATTCGTTGAGAGCCGGCAAATGTTCTCCCAACAAAATCTGCTGTCCATTCCTAAAGAAATTGAAGAATGATTCAATTCCTAGGACCATGTCCACGTTCATGGACACATTGAACGATGGATCAGCCAATTCGATTCCATCTGGTAAGTTCCATTTCGCGATGTTGATTGAGGACGTCGGCAGATTGACCGTGACCTTGGGTAACACAAGAAAGCTCACGCGCTGTGAGAAATCCGTCACTCGCGATCGAATGGTAGCTTCAATTCGTTGCTTGACGCTGGTCACCGCTTGACCAATCCCATGGATCTTGATGTCTACCTTGCTACGTGTTGTCTTCAATCGCTGACTCAATCTCTCCGTTACGAAATTACTTTCCGAGCCCGAATCCAGAAGAGCTCGTGCCGGATAACGATGTCCACTATTGTCTTCGACGATCACGATGGCTGTTGCCAGCAAAACCTGTGCACTATGGACCGACCCAAGAGCCGTTACAGTGTCACTAGCCGCCATATTCGAGACTAACGAAGTAGACGTACTGGAATTGACCGGAGCATTGGATCTCGCAGTTGTGGTGTCTTGTACTTCCCTCGGCGAAGTAGGTTTCGGAGATTTCGAAGCCATCGATGACCGAGCAGAGCTATCCTTGTCCGGTCGGAAACATACAAGTGAGTGGTGTCGACCCTTGCAATGCCTGCAGGAAAATTTAGACTGGCATTCCTTCGCGTGATGTCCGGGTTTGAAGCAGTTCCTGCAGAGAGATTGATTTCTCAGGACTGATTCCCTCTCAGGTAGCGGCATCCGCTGGAAATCACTGCATTGGAATAATGGGTGGTTGGCACTGCAAGCTGCGCAACGTCCTCCCGGTGTTTGTACGGAACTGAAACTGGTTTTCACTGAAGATGTCTTGGTCCTCACATATTGCTGAGATTGGGAGCCGCTCCTCGTATCCACTGACTTCGCCGGAAGTGATTCCAGCATGCGGATGCGACGTTGAAGGAATTCAGTCAGTTCCTTTACCGTGTCCTGTTGCTTCGCAGAAGAGAACTCCTCCCACCCCCTGCGCGTCACAGGGTCCAATCGCGCGGAAAGGAGGTTGACCAGCAATAAATCCTTGTAGTCTCCGGGTTGGATAATTTGATCCAAAGTCTGCACTATTTTTTCAAAGCCTTCCACGAGTGTATGAAGATCCGTTGAAGATTCCTTCGTCAAGCTGGGAAGCTTGAAAAGAGCTTGAACTTGGAGTTTCTTCAAGTGCTTGCTGTTGTCGTATCGCTTTTGTAGTAGATCCCAAGCAATTTTGTAATTCGCCCCAGTGATTTGGAGAGAATCAATTAAACTCTTCGGTTCGCCCTGGAGACATCCCTTGAGGTAGTAGAATTTCTCTACATCGGGAAGATCTGCCTTGGAATGGATGAGAGAAGAGTACAGATCCCGAAAACTGAGCCATTCCTCTATGTTCCCACTGAAGGTTTGAAGCTTGATCTGAGGCAACCTTACATGATCAAGGTTCCCAAGACCAGACGTGTTTAGACCCCTCACAGACTGGTTCAGGTCCTCTGGTTCCTTTTTCAACTTAACCTTTTCCAACAGGAACGCCTTCGCTTCGTAGTAGCGATCACTAAACATCTGTCTCTCAGCTACGTAAGGGTTCTCCTCATCATCGTGGTTATCGTGAGTTTTGATCTCGATGAGATATTCCGAGAACCGTTCCCACAAGTCGTCGAGCCTGTCCAAACGGACAGTAATCTGGCTGGCGGTAGCATCCGCCGGAAACTTCTCGACGAACTTCCAGATATCATTGAATGAGAGTATGACGTCATTAAACTTTGCCACCAGCACCTTGTACGATGCTTGACTCCTCGACATGATGATCCTCGAAGCAGTCGATGTTGAACGGATGAGAAATAATGGTGTAGTAATCTGCGTTAAATGCCTAGCTTCGCTAGGACATACACTGTGCTTAACTGACCTTAGAAGGCGTTAATGGATTCCTAACGCAGCCTGCCGTATCCGTCAACAACTGCCTGGTCAATCAACGTCGATCACTTGAAGTCTCACAGATGGGGTGATGATAGTAGAGGAGAAAAGCAAGGCGGTAGTATCCAAAAATCTTCACTTCGGCTGCACATATACTGTTCAACTCACCTGACCAAGTGAACAGCGTCACAGGAGCAGCAATTTATCAAAATGACCAAATCGATAAAAATTAAGTAGCCAAATTGAATTCAATCCTTGGTTATATTCACCGATTGGGTTGAAGAGGAGGGATAAATTATGTAGTATCCAAATAAATTGCTTCGACGGGACATATACCGTGCAACTCACCCAGAGAAAGCAACGATGCACCAATGCCCGTAGCAAAAAAGCAGCAGAACGTATCCAAAACCAAACGTTCAAATCCTTGAGCAAGTTGATCTCAATAATGGATCAATAATCGGTGAAGGGTTTGTAGGAATGTAAGCCGAGGAGGATAAGTTTTATTTAAAATGTGGAATATCCGACGCCCGCGCTTCGGCAGACACACACTATGTGTTCACTAACCTGGACAACTTCCAACGTCGCAGCCTCCTTGCTCGATTCCGACCCTTCGTCGTCGACGGTAATGGACAGCCTACGAGAGTTCAATACTGGCACCACCGATGCCAAATCCGTATCCTGGGCGATTGGTAGCAGCTTTCCTCGTGCTAGATCCAATATGATCAGATCGGACGTTGACTCTGGCCCAGCGTGGCTCCGTAGCGTTGATACACAGTGTAGAGGCGAATGGAAAACGGTGTTAGTGATAAAGCAATGCCTAGCTTCGACGAGACATACACTAAGTATCTAATATTTACCTAGAACAACAGCAGGTCGTGCAGACTTAGTGGTGTCTCCCAATCCGAAGCTGGCAGTGTTGATCCCTATTCCTTAGTACAGGAATTCCTCAGGAGAGCGTTGAATCCACGGCTTGGCGTTGGTATGGACAAAGCCTATTCTTCCTTTGTCCAAAGCGACACTTCTTGTTCTTGGACGAACAGTATGGCGTAATCCTATTCGTAGCTCCACAATGGGCAATAGCTTGGCGCCTTGGTGACTCTAATGGCGGATTGCCTACACGCTTCGATCCGCGTCCAGTCTAGTACGGTTCACCGTATCCGGCTCGAAGGACCAAATGTCGGCTCCAGAACCCACCTTCGATTGACAAATCCGCTCCGGAACTTGCCTGGGCTCTAAACGGCGACAGCGAAGATATATCCGACCTTGGACGGGACCCGCAAACGTTTCACCAAGCAAAGCACCAACTATCACACGCAATAATCTCCGGAATAATGGAGAAAGTCTTGCAACTCGCGACGGACCGTGGTTTCTTTCCCAGAGTAATAGAACACCGAAATGAAATTCACTTACGTATATTCTAATAACACTTAAACTATAAAAAAACGCAGGGTATTGTACCGATCGGATCAAAGGTTTGAGATGTACTGTCTCTGATATTGTTCACCAGCTCAAGCCAACCATCCTCCGTTCTCTGGTGAGCAATATCAGTGACGTCATTCTTTACAACGACGATCGGCTACGGAGTGGTGTTCTCGCAATACTCGAGCCGACCATCGTCCAGTGGATGTTGTTTATCACAGCGCTCGTAGAGTCAACGGTAGCGGTCAGCATGGGCGAGGGTAAAGGCAATCTATTGTCCGTCCATCGTCAGAACTGCCGTCGAACGCATAGCGTTGCGTAATACTGTCTGGATAGATATTTGGCTGGGCAGCAATAGCAATCCACTGGTGTGTGCAGGGGATGAGTGGCCCAAACAGTAGGAATTCCTTACATAATTACGGAAGAAATCTAGAAGAAAGTGTTTGAAGAATTTTCAATAAAATTATAGAAGCGATTTATGGATAAATTTCCGATGAGGAATACAGAATAGCATAGATAATGAAAGTCTAAAAAAAACGACGGAAATCCCAAAAAAAAAGTAGAATGACTTGCCGAAGAATTTCCAGAAAAATTGTGAGGATGTTCCCAAAGTCATTGTCGAATGGATACCAAAGGCTTCACTAAAAGAATTCTCAAAGGAATTGCCTGAAAAGTAACTTAGAGAATTTTGAAAAGCAAATATAAATACAATTGACATTAACAAAACAATGCTTGAAAGGCTACTAAAAAATTGGCGAAGGAACTCCCGAGAAAACATTTCATAGGATTTGCCAATGAAATAAAAAGCCAAATAAACTATTCCATAAGGAGTTTCTGAAATTTACAAAGGATGCGTGAAAGGTATTTAGTATCAAATTTCCAACATACTACCAAATAAATTCTTAAAGAAAGATCCAAAGATATTACTGAAGAAATCTGTCAAATCCAAAGAAATTACTGGGAGATTTCCAAAAAAAGTATTAATTGAAATAAATTGCAAAACATTTCCCAAATAAATTACCGGGAATATTCCCTGAGGAATAACCGAAAGAATGTTTTGCCGAAAACATAAATTTCTTGTATACACGTACAAACCAGACTCGATTATCTGAAATGTAATTTCCCTGTAAAAGTATTCTCATGTACACGTGGTAATGTTCAACTAATAAACCAAAAACACTATCGCCATTAATGGTGTGGTCAAACCAAAAATGCAAATATGTATCCTGATTTTGCAATTTTAAGTATTTATAACTTTAACAATTGTTCTTGAAAACTATTTGTATAAGGGTTGTTATCATGCAATAAAAAAAGAAGATGTCATGATGAATACAGGTTACACGCAAATTTGTGTATATTTTATAGTTTCCGAGATTTACACTTCTAATAATTGCCCTTGAAAATGTATTGTGTTTAATCCACACAACAAAGGGGTTGTCGCGATGATTGTTAAGTTCAAAGTGAAAATACAAATTCCATGTATTATACGCAATCAATTTATCAAGTTTTCATACCTCCATGACAAGTTAAGTGTTAAATCAGTACAACAGATCGAATTTCCCATAAAAGCTATTCTCTAAAATATAGTGCGTTTAAATTTGTGGGCTTATTTTTCCCGCGACTGAGAATTTTTTTTTATTAAAGTGGCTTTTCACCCTAGGCGAGTTCGGCACTGAGAAATTGAGGGTGGATTGGTATTTCCTTTAACAAAAAAAACAACAACCTGGAAGCCACTGAAACTGGCACCCCCTAGGCACCCCCTAGGAAAAAATCCTAGATACGCCAATGCTGTGCACTATGATCCTCCGGAAAGTAAAAGGGTTAGTGTCAGGCCCTACGAGCCAGCCGTGAAAAAACATTGTAACTGGAAATCAGCAACAGATTAATACGAACCGAGACCAACGGCAACGACCCCAGCGAACAAAAAGGACTTGCGATTGGAAACTCGGTACGTCGTACTGCCGATCTCTCAACTTCATTGGGAGCACCCGCATACTCGCCGATCTACTGAAGAACTGCGGGTTCGGCATAGTAGCGCTGCTGGAGTAGACCTGTGCGCCGCCGCGCCACGCCGCCACCGCCGACACTTTTTGCCCCACGCCGACGCCGACCGCGGTATCGGCGGCGCGCCATACGCCGATGTTTGTCACGCCGCCGATTTTCATTTTTCACGCCGGTGATCAGCGCACGAACAAAATTTTGTTTAAATAAAGTTGAGATAGAATACTAATTTTTTTCGAAGATTCCTCTAAAATTCCAATCCAAGAATTCTTCAGAAGTTCCTTTAGAGATCCCTTCAACAGTTTCTTCAAAGATGTCTCCAGTAGTTCCTTCAGAGATTCAGGGATGCCTCTAGGAGTTTCAACATGCATTTTTTTTTTTTCAGAAGACCTCTCAGGAAAATCTCGACAGAAGTACCTACAGATTTTTTTTCAGGAGGATTCAAGGATGTCTCCTAGAAATATATCCTAGATTTAACCAGAAGATTCATCAGGTGTTCCCATAGGAGGTCGTTCAGAGATCAGTTAGAGAGTTTCTCCAGGGATTTTTTTTTTCTGAAATTCCTTCAGGAATTCATTCAGGAGTTCCTCCAGGATATAGTTCAGGAGTTTCTTCAGAGTTTCCTCTAGGTCTAGTCTAGGAGATCTCTCCCCAGTAAACCACACATCGTATTAAAAAGTGTATTTGAAACCGCATTTCTTGCCGCCAGAATTCGAAATCATAAAAACCGCTAAATCTTGTGATAAGAATGACAAATACAATTGTATATAAATCATAGTTTTGATTTATTTACGAGTAACTTTGTTGTGTAAAGATCAAGTTGTAAATAAAGCTAATTGAAATCGTTGCTGTTTGTATACGCTGACATGTCATATATTATGTTAGTGAACTTTGGTTGGGAATCGCAACAACTTATTTAATAAAATTTTAACTGAGCATCGACACTGATAAATAAAAAAGATCAATACGATGTGTTCACCAATTATTTAAAAAGTGATAGGTTATAATTCACTGCAAATTCATGGTCACAGATATGATGTTCAATTTCTCATTCCATCATATCTTATCACATCAGCTCTCCCCGGTGAGCAACCAACACACTGTAGTCACTGTCATTCTGAGATTGTGATGTGATCAAATCCAATATTCTTGTCCAGATCCTTGCAAGTTCTGCTCACAATATTCAACATAATATTCAGAAAGTCGTCCTGCACGAAATTTAGCACTGCGACGAGGTGATTGGGTGTAATAATCATCTCACTTCACTCAGCACACCGCCACCAATCGCCACTTGCACTTGCACGTACACTCGATGTAGGACTTCTGTTGTAAACAAAACATGCCGTAATTACCGAAATTCAAACTCGCTACGAGTTGTATATGTTGACAGCTCATCTTTTGGTATATCATATATCAGTATAGCAACGTGACAAAAGAAATCGCAATGACTTATGAAAAATTACAACCTAGTCTACATATCAACCTTCATGTAGGAAAGCAAAGGCAAGTTTTACATGTAGGTTAGAAGACTCAAGTTTATATTGGTCAAAATTTATGCCTTATTCAAGATTGATCTATTGGTACACTGGTATGGGTCTAGACTCACAATCTCGAGATGCCGTGTTCGAGGCTGGGTGTTTACATATTTTTTTGTTCATGTTTCGGACATCGTATTACTAATCATTGGAAGTCGTATTTTCTTTCTTTCGATCGATTGTTGGGGCATCATAATATTGTTCATGAGAAATCGTGAAATATCGCCAGAAGTATGTATATCGCCTCCACTTTGGTACGTATATAGCAGTTTTGTGCAGTTTATACGATTGAATAGGTTCTTATATAGTAGTGTATAACACAAATTATACGGACCAAAATGTTAGCTGGGTCAGGAATTCCTCTAGAATCCCAACAACGGGTTCCTCTTGGCGTTCTGTGTTTTTCAGAAATCACTTCAAAAGTTCCATCAAGGGTACCTTCAGGAAATCCCAGGAGATATTCCTACAGAAGTTCCTTACAAGGAATGATCCAGAAGTTCCTTCGGTAACCTCTTCAGAAGTTTCTTCAGGAGTTTATTAGGAATTCCTTCAGAGGTTCTCTGAGCTATTTCAACAGGAGTTCGCTCGGGTATTCTTTCAGAAGTCCCTTCAGAGATTCTTTAAGGAGGATTCATAGATGCCTCCTGGAGATTGATGGAGTTCCGTTAGAAGTTCTTTCAGGAATTCTAACAAACGGTCCTAGAATTAGTATAGGAGTTCCTACAGGGATTCCTTCTGAAGTACATTTGACTTTGTAATGGCTTTTCCAGTCTTGACAAATTTCAAATTCAGCTATTTAATCTTGTCCGACGTTTCGGTTACATTTGGTATCTTCCTCAGGGACTCAATTATTGCCGATTTTTCGTTCATTGTTGTTCTGTCGAACAATGGTTGTCGAACGGATTGAGTTTTCTCTCACAGCAGTTAACGATTTTTGGATTCGACTGCGATAGAATTTAACTTTGAAATGGCTTTTCTAGTCTTGACAAAATTCGAATACAGCTATTTTATAACGTACTTTTAGAAATTCATACAGGAGTTCTTACAGAAATAAGTCCAAGAGTTCCTTCATAGATTCCTCCAGGAGTTACCGGGATTCATGCAGATGTTTCTTCAGAGGTTCCTCCTGAATTTCTTCAGGGATTCCTTCAGAAGTTCAGATATCTCTCCAGGAGTTCCTTCCGAGAGATCCAGGAGTTCCTTCTGAGGAGAATATAAGGATTCCCCTAGAAGTTTGTTCAGGGATTCCTACAGAAATCCATTCAAAAATTAGTATAAGAGTATAAGAATTCTTAAATTCTTCAGGATATCCAAAAGGGTTTTCTTGGAGAAGTTCATTTAGGAATTCATCCATGAGTTCTCCAAGGTATCTTGGGGTTCTTTCTGAGATTTTTCAAGGAGGACTCACGGATGCTCCAGGAGTAAAATCACAGTTTTCCTACAGGAGTTCTTTCAGGGAATCTTGTTAAAGTTCCTTCGAGAATTTCCTTAGGAATATAATCAGGCATATCTCCAGGATATTATTGTGGGATGTCTTATGGAGTTTCTACAAGAATTCCTCAAGCATTTCCTTCTGGAATTCCTCCAGGAATTCTTTTGAGGACTCCTCCTGACAATCTGTCGAGGATTCCTCCTGGAAATCCTGCAGGGATCCCTCTACCCAGAAAGATTCCCTCGGGAGATTGCGCTGAATATCCAACAAGAATTCCACCTGGAAATCGTTCGGGGATTGCTACCGGAATTCTTTCGGGGATTCCCCCTGACATTCCTGCAGTGATTTCTCCTGTAATTTCTTTGGGGATTCCTCTTGGACTTCCTTCAGAGGTTCCTCATGGGATTCCTTCGAGCATTCCTCCGGAAATTCCTCCTGGAATTTATTAGGAGATTCTTCAAAGAAATCACACGGAAATTTCTCCTGGAATTATTTCGAAGATTCCTCTTGGAATTCCTACGGGGATTCTTCCTAGATTTCCTTCAGGGTTTCCTCCTAGACTTCCTTGAAAAATTCCTCCTGAATTTTTTTCAAGGATTCCTCCTGATATTCCGTCGTGGATTCTTCCTGGAATTCCTTTGGGGATTCCTCCTGGAATTCCTTTGGGGATTCCTCCTGGAGTTCCTTCGGGATTTCTTTCGAAGATACAACTTAAACAACTTCCTTCTTGGAATTCTTCCGGGGATTCCTCGTACAATTTCTTCGGGGGTCTCTGTTAGAGTTCCTTCAGGAAATCTTCCTGAAATTCCTTTGGAGATCTTTTCTGGGATTCCGTCGAGGATTCGTCCTAGACTTACTTCATGGATTCTACCAGAAATTCTTTCAGAGATTTCATTTAATACTCGGTCGTGGATTTCTCCTGGAATTTCTTTGATGATTCCTCTTAGAACTCCTTTGGATTTACTCATGGAATTCCTCCAATAATTTCTCCTAAAATTCATTCGGGATTCCTCCTGGAATTAATTTGGAAGTAAAAAGAAAATCGTGTTAAGTACTGTTTCTTTGAATTCCACTACCAAAGATTTCGGTTTTAATTCTTTTGGAGATTCCTTCTGGAGTTCTTCGGGGATTCCTCATAGAATTCCTCCAGAGATTCTCCTAGAGTTCCTTCGAAAATTCCTCCTGGACTATTTTCAGGGATTTCTCGTTGAATTCCTCCGGGGATTTCTCCTGGAGTTCCTTCGGAGATTCCTTCTAGAGTTGTTTCTGGGATTCCTCCTATAATTTCTTCGGCGTTTCCTCTTGGAAATCCTTTGGAGCTTTCCCTTTCAATTTCTCCGGAGATTCCTCATGGAATTCCTCCTAGAATTTCTTCGAGTTTCCTTCTGGAATTCCTTCGGTGAGTCCTCCTTCCTGAGTTCTTTCGGGAATTTCTCTTGTAATTACTTCGGTCCTATTAGATTTTCTCCCGGAATTTATGCAAAGATTTCTCCTGTCGAGCCTCCTGTATATATTTCGTTGGTTCGTCCTCAAAATTCTTTGGGGATTATTTCTTGAGTTCTCCTTGAAATTCTCACTGAAATTATTTTAAGCATTTTTGCTGGAATTTCTTTGGTGTCCCGCTTGAATTCCTTTGAGATACGCCCTGGTATTCTTTCGTGATTTTCTTTTGGAATTGCTACGGGAATTCCTTACAGAGTTCTTTCGGGGATTTCTTCAGGGATTCCTCCTCTTGAAACTCGTTCGAGGATTCCGCTTGGAGTTCCTTCGGAGATTCCTTCCGGAATTCCTTGAGCGGTTCCCCCTGGAATTTCTGCAGGGATTTCTTCTGGAATTCCGTCGGGTATACCTCCTGGACTTCGTTCGGTGATTTCTTCTGGCATTCCTTCTGGGAATCCTTCGGGGATTTCTCCTGAATTTCCTTAAAGTATTCCTCCTAAAATTCCATCGTGAATTCCTCCTGGACTTTTTTCAGGGATTCTTCCTGGACTTCAACGAGGATTCCTCCTGATTTTTTCCAGAGATTTCTTCTGGAATTCTTTTGAGGTTTCCTCCTATAATTCCTTTTGGGGTTTCACTTCAAATTTCTTCGGGGATTCCTCCTAGAATTCCTTCTAGGATTCCTCTTGGAATTCTTTCGGATATTCCTCATCAAAATCCCTCAGGGATTTCTCCTGGAATTCCTTCCGAGATTCCTCATGGATATTTTTCGTTGATTCCTCCTAGAAATCCTTAGGGGATTCTTTCTCGAATTCACTTTGAAATTCCCACTGGAATACTTTCGAGGATTCTTTCTGAAATTCCTGTTGGAATTTCTTTGGAGATTACTGCTGGAATTTGCTTGGAACTCGTGCTGGAATTCTTTTGGGATTTCCTTGTGCAAATTCTGCGGGAATTTCATTTGGACTTCTTTCAGGGCTCTCTCATGGAATTCCTACGAGCATTCCTCCTGGAACTCCTTCCGGGATTACTCCTAAAATTTCATTGGGGATTCCTTCTGAAATTTGGAATTCTCTAGGAATTCCTTAGGGAATTCTTCATAAGTTTTTCCAGGGATCTCTGAGAGAAATTCTTGAACTACATATGAGTGATTCCAACAGAAGTTCCTTAAGGGTTTCATACAGCAGTTCTTGCAGGGATTATTCCAGAAGTTTGTTCATGGATTCCTCCAGGCTCCTTCTGGAATTCTTTTGGAGATTATTCCCGGAAATCTAAGGTTCTAAGAAAACAAAACGAAAACTGTAGCAAAACTATATTTTTGCCCTTAATTTGCAATGGAGTAATGCAACATGCACTAAAATGGATACGAGTATAGGTCTAATTACTGGCCACAGTGACGGACCCGAACAGGAATAAAAAGGTGTTCATTCAAACGTAAGGTTATAAGTACACAGGCTCAAATATTTGACAAATGAACTGAAGAAAAAACATCTGTTTGACACTAATGAAAATTAGATCGAGTCAAACAAGATGTTTGAGCATTGGTTTCTTTTTGGTCAAATACTTCATCCTGTGTACTGACATAACAATAATTCATGTCATCAATGGTTATGAAAAAGCAAAGACTGGACTACAAATTCTACAGCGTAAAGACAACTTCTTCGTTTCGCCAATGTTGACATTACAGTCAAATTTTGGTCACGCCGATTCACGCCGCCGCCGCCGCCGCCGAAAGCTGCCACCGGCGTGACGCCGATGACGCCGCCGCCGCCGGCCAAAAATTGCCCTCACGCCGCCGTCGAACAAAATAAAGTCGGCGCACAGGTCTACTACGGACCGCTTCTTCGTGGGGGCTTGGTATGTTGGCTCCGAGGTTGTGCGCTTCTACTAGCTTGGAGGCGATGGCGTTTACTTTTTCCGACGGGGAGACCAAGAAACCACCGACTTCGTCCTTTAATGGGGGGACAGCTTGTGGCCATTTCTTCAGAATTGTTGTTGAGGAGAGAAAGTTCTTGCTTTTTCAACAGACATCCGGTCCGTTGGAACTGTCTTCGGACGCCGTTGCGTTTTTGTATGATCTGGCGGGTTTGGTCGTCAATGGCTGCGAATCGGCGTGTCACCGGTACCCAGCGGACGTAGGTGTCTTCGGCTGTATGGATGGCTTGTTCGAACACGTCCAGATTTCGTTCGATGGCTTCAACGGTTGGTAGTTCTGGGCCTTCCGGAAGTTTGGAGTCCACCAGGCGGCTGAAAGCCACCCAGTCGACCCGGTGGTAGTCCCGTCTCATCGCCGGTGGGATTGGTGTTGGGACGCATTCAAACTCGCATGCCACCGGGAGGTGATCCGAGCTCAAGTCCTGCTGGGTAGTCGGTTTCGATAGGGAAAGATCCGATAGGAAAACGTCCAGCGTCGAAGTTATTCCCGCCGGAGAGACGAACGTGGGTTCATCGGGGTGGTGCAGGACACACGTGCCTGTGTTGAGATGATCTGCAAGGAGTCTACCGTTTTTATTACTTACGTGGTTCCGCCACAGGGAGTGGCGAGCGTTAAGGTCGCCGGCCACCACGAAATTCTTCTGGTCATTTAATTCATTTATTTAGTATTACATCAAATTCAAGATAAAACTGAATCAACAATATTTCTCCATAATACACGTGTAGCGGTCCTGCCGACCGAAGGAAGCATTTCCCTCCCTGTATTGAATAATTCTAAAGATCAATGATCACCATTGATCTAAGAAAGACCATTTATTTCCTCATGGTGCTCCACGCAATTAGTGGATTACATCACATGTGGATTTCACGGTCATGTTTATAGACCAACGCCGGTTAACCAAGAAATAAGCGATGCAAGCAGAGAGAATGCTTACTGCTTGTTGCTGGTTGACCTGGTGATATAACGTTCTCGCTCCAATGCCGGAGAAATGTTTTTCTTTTAATTTTTGTTTGTCGCCCGGCAGCGCTGACTGAACCCCAACAAGGTCTCAGTCACGCGGCCGGACTAATGAAGCCAGAGTGGACGACGCCCGTTTTGGCTTTTCTCTTTTCTCTTATTTCTTTTCAGATCGGGAGAATGAGTTCTTGCGACGGCAAGTTAAAAGACCCACGATTGACGCCGGGGCGTTGTTGTATTGTTGTGGTGCGCGTTTTTGGACTGTCCGCGGGGTCCGTTTGCCGGCCGTTCGACGTCGCCCGGATCGTTTTGTTGTTGTTGGTTCTATGGTGGTATTCTGCGCAAGTTTCGTGGAGTTTAGTGATAAGAAAATAAGTGTTAAGAGATAAGGGATTTCTTGGAAAAGTTATAATTACAGTGTTGTGCCAAAGTGAAAGTTTGGCGTGTTTTTACGATAGACCAAAAAGAAATCCGTGGTGATCAAGGGGAACAATCCAGTGCCGTGCCGTTTCAGCCTCTACACACGGTTCGTGGCTGCCGCTCTCCATCCTCGGTCGCGCCCGATGCTCGCCAAGTCACGCTCCACCTGGTCCGCCCATCGTGCTCTCTGCGCTCCACGCCTTCTTGTGTCAACCGGATCAGTTGCAAACACCAGCTTTGCAGGGTTGTTGTCCGGCATTCTTGCAACATGCCCTGCCCACCGTATCCTTCCGGCTTTGGCCACCTTCTGGATGCTGGGTTCGCCGTAAAGTGCAGCGAGCTCGTGGTTCATTTTTCTCCGCCATACACCGTTCTCCTGCACACCGCCGAAGATCGTCCTTAGCACGCGTCGCTCGAAAACTCCGAGTGCTTGCAGGTCCTCCTCGAGCATGGTCCATGTCTCATGCCCGTAGAGGATTACCGGTCTTATTAGCGTTTTGTACATGATGCATTTGGTGCGTGGGTGAATCTTTTTCGACCGCAGTTTCTTCTGGAGCCCGTAGTAGGCCCGACTTCCGCTGATGATGCGCCTCCGAATTTCACGGCTCACGTTGTTGTCAGCCGTTAGTAAGGATCCGAGATAGACGAATTCCTCCACCACCTCGAAAGTATCCCCGTCTATCGTAACATTACTTTCCAGACGGATCCGGTCGTTTTCGGTTCCGCCTACCAGCATGTACTTTGTTTTTGAGGTATTCACCACCAGTCCGACCTTTGCTGCTTCGCGTTTCAGGCGGGTGTACAGCTCTGCCACCGTTCCAAATGTTCTGGCAATAATGTCCATGTCGTCCGCAAAGCACACACATTGTCCGGATTTTGTGAAAATCTTTCCCCGGATGTTGAGCCCGGCTCGTCGCATCACACCTTCCAGAGCGATGTTGAAGAGTAGGCAAGAGAGTCCATCACCTTGTCGCAGTCCCCGGCGAGATTCGAATGAACTAGATAGTTCACCCGAAACCCTTACGCAGTTTTGCACACCGTTCATCGTTGCTTTAATCAGTCTAGTCAGCTTCCCAGGAAAACCGTTTTCGTCCATGATTCTCCATAGCTCTGCGTGGTCGATGCTGTCGTATGCCACATTGAAGTCGATGAACAAGTGATGCGTTGGGACCTAGTATTCATGGCATTTCTGGAGGATTTGCCGTACGGTGAAGATCTGGTCCGTTGTCGGCCGGCCGTCGATGAAGCCGGCTTGATAACTTCCCACGAACTCATTCGTTTTAGGTGACAGTCGGCGGAAGATGATCTGGGATAGCATTTTGTAGGCATCATTAAAAATAGTGATCACCCTGAAGTTCTCACATTCCAAATGGTCGCCTTTCTTGTGAATGGGGCAGATTTCCCCCTCCTTCCACTCCTCCGGTAGTTGTTCGGTTTTCAAGATCCTGATTATCAGCCAATGCAGACAGGTGTCCAACTTTTCTTGGCCCATCTTGATGAGTTCAGCTGCGATACCTTCCTTACCAGCTGCTTTGTTGGTTTTGAACTGGTGAATGACATCCTTAACTTCCCTCAGCGTGGGAGTTGGTTCATTTCTGTCCTCCGCTGCACTGGCGTCGTCGTTTCCTCCGTTGCCGTGGTCTCCCGTGCCTACGTTCCCCACGCCATTAGGTGCTGATCGAAGTGCTGCTTCCACCTTTCGATCACCTCATGTCCGTCCGTCAAGAGGCCTCCGTCTTTATCCCTGCATATTTCGGCTCGCGGCACGAAGCCGTTGCAGGAGGCGTTGAGCTTCTGGTAGAACTTACGTGTTTCTTAGAAACGGCACAGTAGTTCCATTTCTTCGCACTCCGCTTCTTCCAGGTGGCGCTTTTTTCCCGAAAGAGGCGGGTCTGCTGTTTCCGCTTCTGTTTTTAACGTTCCACGTTCTGTCGGGTCCCTTGCTGCAGCATTACCACTCGCGTTGCGTTCTTCTCCTACAAAATCGTTCTGCACTCTTCGTCGAACCATTCGTTCCATAGATTCCTGGTCGTGCGTCGTTGATGGCTGCTTTCACTGTACTCCAGCAGCCCTCTAGAGGGGCCTCATCGAGCTCGCCCTCGTCTGGCAACGCGGTCTCGAGATTCTGCGCGTATGCTGAGGCGACATCCGGTTGGTTCAGTCGCTCAAGATTGTACCGTGGCGGTCGCCGGTACCGTTGATGACGGAGAGTTTTGGGCGCAGTTTGACCATCACCAGGTAGTGGTCGGAGTAGATGTTGACGCCACGATAGATCCTTACGTCGATAATGTCGGAGAAGTGCAGTCCTTCAATCAGAACGTGGTTGATTTGAGATTCCGTCTGCTGTGGTGATCTCCAGGTGTAACGATAAGGGAGGCTGTGTTGAAAAAAGGTGCTACGTATGGCCATATTTTTGGAGGCGGCGAAATCCATGAATCGTAGGCCGTTTTCGTTCGTTTGCTGGTGGGCGCTGAACTTGCCAATCGTCGGTCTGAATTCCTCCTCCTGGCCTACCTGAGCGTTTAAATCTCTTATAGGTAATGATCTTGACGTCTTGGCTTGGGCAGCTATCGTACTCGCATTCGAGCTGCGCGTAAAATGCGTCCTTGTCATCATCAGTGCTCCCGTAGTGTGGGCTGTGCACGTTTATTATGCTAAAGTTGAATAATCGGCCATTGATCCTCAACCTGCACATTTTTTCGTCGATCGGCATGTCGCCCATCACTATAAATTCTGTTCCCAGCTCGCGTGTGTTGTCGCAGCTCTGGTAGATGTTATGATTACCTCTAAACGTTCGCACCATGGATCCTGTCTAACACACCTCCAGCATAGACCTGTGCGCCGACTTTATTTTGTTCGGCGGCGGCGTGAGGGCAATTTTTGGCCGGCGGCGGCGGCGTCATCGGCGTCACGCCGGTGGCAGCTTTCGGCGGCGGCGGCGGCGGCGGCGTGAATCGGCGTGACCAAAATTTGACCGTAATGTCAACATTGGCGAAACGAAGAAGTTGTCTTTACGCTGTAGAATTTGTAGTCCAGTCTTTGCTTTTTCATAACCATTGATGACATGAATTAGGGAATCGCGCCACTTGGGCGGTGGCTTCTATATTCGTCTGTTTTCCACTATAACTCATTTAAATTTGTACCAATTGACACAACTTTTGGAATGTGGTGAGATAGGTATAGTATCTACCCGTGTACAACATTTCAAGTCAATTGGGTCAAAATTGACTGAGTTATAGTAGAAAACAGACGAATATAGAAGCCACCGCCCAAGTGGCGCGATACCCTATTGTTATGTCAGTACACAGGATGAAGTATTTGACCAAAAAGAAACCAATGCTCAAACATCTTGTTTGACTCGATCTAATTTTCATTAGTGTCAAACAGATGTTTTTCTTCAGTTCATTTGTCAAATATTTGAGCCTGTTGTAGTGGGTAGGATTAGAATAATAATTTATTTTGTTGAATTTAGTTCTGTGTGTATCGAAAAAGATACATACGCACTATTTGTGACATCCCTGAGCGAATCAGCGTGGAAACGGCATAAAATAGCAAAACTTAACGAAGGTTTGCTGCAACTGTCTGAAGCGAGACCATGAGCGGGACAGCACATTGAGCCGAACCCAATGTGAGAACGGCGACGGTAGTTCGGTGCCTTGGACAAGAAAGCTCCGATTTTAGCCGAGTCGATGGAAGAAAAGGAGCAGCGGAGCTCCGATGAAAACGAACAGGTCATTCTGGTTACCATTGCAGTAGCGACAAGATGTGATTTCAAATATCATCTTTCGTTACGACACCTGTGTACTTATAACCTTACGTTTGAATGAACACCTTTTTATTCCTGTTCGGGTCCGTCACTGTGGCCAGTAATTAGACCTATACTCGTATCCATTTTAGTGCATGTTGCATTACTCCATTGCAAATTAAGGGCAAAAATATAGTTTTGCTACAGTTTTCGTTTTGTTTTCTTAGAACCTTAGATTTCCGGGAATAATCTCCAAAAGAATTCCAGAAGGAGCCTGGAGGAATCCATGAACAAACTTCTGGAATAATCCCTGCAAGAACTGCTGTATGAAACCCTTAAGGAACTTCTGTTGGAATCACTCATATGTAGTTCAAGAATTTCTCTCAGAGATCCCTGGAAAAACTTATGAAGAATTCCCTAAGGAATTCCTAGAGAATTCCATATTTCAGAAGGAATCCCCAATGAAATTTTAGGAGTAATCCCGGAAGGAGTTCCAGGAGGAATGCTCGTAGGAATTCGATGAGAGAGCCCTGAAAGAAGTCCAAATGAAATTCCCGCAGAATTTGCACAAGGAAATCCCAAAAGAATTCCAGCACGAGTTCCAAGCAAATTCCAGCAGTAATCTCCAAAGAAATTCCAACAGGAATTTCAGAAAGAATCCTCGAAAGTATTCCAGTGGGAATTTCAAAGTGAATTCGAGAAAGAATCCCCTAAGGATTTCTAGGAGGAATCAACGAAAAATATTCATGAGGAATCTCGGAAGGAATTCCAGGAGAAATCCCTGAGGGATTTTGATGAGGAATATCCGAAAGAATTCCAAGAGGAATCCTAGAAGGAATTCTAGGAGGAATCCCCGAAGAAATTAGAAGTGAAACCCCAAAAGGAATTATAGGAGGAAACCTCAAAAGAATTCCAGAAGAAATCTCTGGAAAAAATCAGGAGGAATCCTCGTTGAAGTCCAGGAAGAATCCCTGAAAAAAGTCCAGGAGGAATTCACGATGGAATTTTAGGAGGAATACTCTAAGGAAATTCAGGAGAAATCCCCGAAGGATTCCCAGAAGGAATGCCAGAAGAAATCACCGAACGAAGTCCAGGAGGTATACCCGACGGAATTCCAGAAGAAATCCCTGCAGAAATTCCAGGGGGAACCGCTCAAGGAATTCCGGAAGGAATCTCCGAAGGAACTCCAAGCGGAATCCTCGAACGAGTTTCAAGAGGAGGAATCCCTGAAGAAATCCCCGAAAGAACTCTGTAAGGAATTCCCGTAGCAATTCCAAAAGAAAATCACGAAAGAATACCAGGGCGTATCTCAAAGGAATTCAAGCGGGACACCAAAGAAATTCCAGCAAAAATGCTTAAAATAATTTCAGTGAGAATTTCAAGGAGAATTCAAGAAATAATCCCCAAAGAATTTTGAGGACGAACCAACGAAATATATACAGGAGGCTCGACAGGAGAAATCTTTGCATAAATTCCGGGAGAAAATCTAATAGGACCGAAGTAATTACAAGAGAAATTCCCGAAAGAACTCAGGAAGGAGGACTCACCGAAGGAATTCCAGAAGGAAACTCGAAGAAATTCTAGGAGGAATTCCATGAGGAATCTCCGGAGAAATTGAAAGGGAAAGCTCCAAAGGATTTCCAAGAGGAAACGCCGAAGAAATTACAGGAGGAATCCCAGAAACAACTCTAGAAGGAATCTCCGAAGGAACTCCAGGAGAAATCCCCGGAGGAATTCAACGAGAAATCCCTGAAAAAAGTCCAGGAGGAATTTTCGAAGGAACTCTAGGAGAATCTCTGGAGGAATTCTATGAGGAATCCCCGAAGAACTCCAGAAGGAATCTCCAAAAGAATTAAAACCGAACTCTTTGGTAGTGGAATTCAAAGAAACAGTACTTAACACGATTTTCTTTTTACTTCCAAATTAATTCCAGGAGGAATCCCGAATGAATTTTAGGAGAAATTATCGGAGGAATTCCATGAGTAAATCCAAAGGAGTTCTAAGAGGAATCATCAAAGAAATTCCAGGAGAAATCCACGACCGAGTATTAAATGAAATCTCTGAAAGAATTTCTGGTGGAATCCATGAAGTAAGTCTAGGACGAATCCTCGACGGAATCCCAGAAAAGATCTCCAAAGGAATTTCAGGAAGATTTCCTGAAGGAACTCTAACAGAGACCCCCGAAGAAATTGTACGAGGAATCCCCGGAAGAATTCCAAGAAGGAAGTTGTTTAAGTTGTATCTTCGAAAGAAATCCCGAAGGAACTCCAGGAGGAATCCCCAAAGGAATTCCAGGAGGAATCCCCAAAGGAATTCCAGGAAGAATCCACGACGGAATATCAGGAGGAATCCTTGAAAAAAATTCAGGAGGAATTCTTCAAGGAAGTCTAGGAGGAAACCCTGAAGGAAATCTAGGAAAAATCCTCGTAGGAATTCCAAGAGGAATCTTCGAAATAATTCCATTAGAAATTTCCGTGTGATTTCTTTGAAGAATCTCCTAATAAATTCCAGGAGGAATTTCAGGAGGAATGCTCGAAGGAATCCCATGAGGAACCTCTGAAGGAAGTCCAAGAGGAATCCCCAAAGAAATTACAGGAGAAATCACTGCAGGAATGCCAGGTGGAATCCCCGAAAGAATTCCGGTAGCAATCCCCGAACGATTTCCAGGTGGAATTCTTGTTGGATTTTCAGCGCAATCTCCCGAGGGAATCTTTCTGGGTAGAGGGATCCCTGCAGGATTTCCAGGAGGAATCCTCGACAGATTGTCAGGAGGAGTCCTCAAAAGAATTCCTGGAGGAATTCCAGAAGGAAATACTTGAGGAATTCTTGTAGAAACTCCATAAGACATCCCACAATAATATCCTGGAGATATGCCTGATTATATTCCTAAGGAAATTCTCGAAGGAACTTTAACAAGATTCCCTGAAAGAACTCCTGTAGGAAAACTGTGATTTTACTCCTGGAGCATCCGTGAGTCCTCCTTGAAAAATCTCAGAAAGAACCCCAAGAGCGATACCTTGGAGAACTCATGGATGAATTCCTAAATGAACTTCTCCAAGAAAACCCTTTTGGATATCCTGAAGAATTTAAGAATTCTTATACTCTTATACTAATTTTTGAATGGATTTCTGTAGGAATCCCTGAACAAACTTCTAGGGGAATCCTTATATTCTCCTCAGAAGGAACTCCTGGATCTCTCGGAAGGAACTCCTGGAGAGATATCTGAACTTCTGAAGGAATCGCTGAGAAATTCAGGAGGAACCTCTGAAGAAACATCTGCATGAATCCCGGTAACTCCTGGAGGAATCTATGAAGGAACTCTGGGACTTATTTCTGTAAGAACTCCTGTATGAATTTCTAAAAGTACGTTATAAAATAGCTGTATTCAAATTTTGTCAAGACTAGAAAAGCCATTTCAAAGTTAAATTCTATCGCAGTCGAATCCAAAAATCGTTAACTGCTGTGAGAGAAAACTCAATCCGTTCGACAACCATTGTTCGACAGAACAACAATGAACGAAAAATCGGTAATAATTGAGTCCCTGAGGAAGATACCAAATGTAACCGAAACGTCGGACAAGATTAAATAGCTGAATTTGAAATTTGTCAAGACTGGAAAAGCCATTACAAAGTCATATGTACTTCAGAAGGAAACTCTGTAGGAACTCCTATACTAATTTCTAGGACCGTTTGTTAGAATTCCTGAAAGAACTTCTAACGGAACTCCATCAATCTCCAGGAGGCATCTATGAATCCTCCTTAAAGAATCTCTGAAGGGACTTCTGAAAGAATACCCGAGCGAACTCCTGTTGAAATAGCTCAGAGAACCTCTGAAGGAATTCCTAATGAACTCCTGAAGAAACTTCTGAAGAGGTTACCGAAGGAACTTCTGGATCATTCCTTGTAAGGAACTTCTGTAGGAATATCTCCTGGGATTTCCTGAAGGTACCCTTGATGGAACTTTTGAAGTGATTTCTGAAGAACACAGAACGCCAAGAGGAACCCGTTGTTGGAATTCTAGAGGAATTCCTGAGAGATCTCCTAGACTAGACCTAGAGGAAACTCTGAAGAAACTCCTGAACTATATCCTGGAGGAACTCCTGAATGAATTCCTGAAGGAATTTCAGAAAAAAATCCCTGGAGAAACTCTCTAACTGATCTCTGAACGACCTCCTATGGGAACACCTGATGAATCTTCTGGTTAAATCTAGGATATATTTCTAGGAGACATCCTTGAATCCTCCTGAAAAAAAATCTGTAGGTACTTCTGTCGAGATTTTCCTGAGAGGTCTTCTGAAAAAAAAAAATGCATGTTGAAACTCCTAGAGGCATCCCTGAATCTCTGAAGGAACTACTGGAGACATCTTTGAAGAAACTGTTGAAGAGATCTCTAAAGGAACTTCTGAAGAATTCTTTGATTGGAATTTTAGAGGAATCTTCGAAAAAAATTAGTATTCTATCTCAACTTTATTTAAACAAAATTTTGTTCGTGCGCTGATCACCGGCGTGAAAAATGAAAATCGGCGGCGTGACAAACATCGGCGTATGGCGCGCCGCCGATACCGCGATCGGCGTCGGCGTGGGGCAAAAAGTGTCGGCGGTGGCGGCGTGGCGCGGCGGCGCACAGGTCTAGTCCGTAGAACCATCAACCAACTCGACGACAATAATGAAGCCTCTTTCGATGGACAAGTAACCGAAGACAAGGTCAGGTCGGCGATCAAGCGAACCTAAAATATGAAGGCAACGACGGATTATTCAACCTGGTTCTGAAGAAGCTCTCGGGCAAATCGTACCGCTTCCTGGCGGCGATCTTCACCACGTGCTTTCAACTGAACCACTTCCCAACCTGGTGAAAGATGGGGAAAGTTATCCCCATCCTAAAACCTGGGAAGGACCCAACATCTGCATCGAACTACCGACCAATCACTTTATTGTCGGCAGTCAGCAAAGTGTTCGAGCGCCTGATCCTCCGACGTTTAATGGATCACATCGACGAGAGGAACCTCATCGTGTAAGAGCAGTTTGGATTCCGAAGGGGGCACTCCACCGTCCACCAGCTAGTGCGTGTGGAGAACATGATCCACCGAAACAAGGCCGTCTCGAAGAACACGGCCATGGTAGTGCTAGACGTTGAGAGGGCCTTCGACAACGTCTGGCACGATGGCCTCATCCACAAGCTGGACCAGGCGGAGTTCCCCAGCTACCTAACGAAGATGATAAGATCATATCTATCAAATAGATCATTCCAGGTATCACTGCAGGTACACCGTCCGGAGTCCAAGCTGTCCCAGCAGGCGTTCCGCAAGGGAGCCTCCTCGGTCCGATCCTGTTCAATCTGTACACCTCGGACATCCCGCAGCTCCCAGGCGACTGCTTCCTGGCACTGTATGCGAACGACAGTGCAATAGTGGCTAACGGCCGCACCCCGCAGGGCTATCGCTCCCGGCTGCAACGAGGGGTCACTGCCTACGTAGACTACCTGTTCAGCTGGAAGATCAAGGTGAACGAGGTCAAGACACAAGCGATCGTGTTTCGGCATCGACCTTCCCCGAAGCTTCTCCCTCCGTCGGACTATTTCATCCGCATCAACGGCCGGCAAATCGACTGGCTGGACGAGGTACATTACCTGGGCATCACGATGGACAACAAGCGAATCTACCGTACCCACACCGACAAGCTTCGCAACAAGTGCATCGGGCTCCAAAAATCGCTGTACCCGCTGATTTGCCGGCGGTCCAGACTGTCGAGGCAAACCAAACTGGCAGTTCTAAAGGTCATCATCGCTCCGGTGATCAACTACACCATGCCGGTGTGGGGTACGTGAGCGGAAACGCATAAACAGAAGCTGCAAGTGGTGCAAAACCTCATCCTACGCCTATTACTCGACGCTCCCTTCGACGCAAGGATAAGAGATCTTCATCGCAGCGCAGAAATCAAACCGGTCAAGGATCGGATCGAAGAAGCGATCGACCCAATGAAAATTTTTAGAAAAAAAATATGAATTCAATGAACGAAACGAGTTTTTTTAGTAGAATGACGTAGCCAGAAATTTAATGTGGGAGGGGTTTTCGACGACCAATGATACGTTTTTTTTATTCGATACTCACATTCGTAAACAATGATGACATATACATTCAATTTGAGTCGTAGCTGAAAAATAGCGGCGCAGCCGAAAATTTTTTCTTATGAAGGCGCTTTATACTCAATATTTGTTCCTCAAATTGTGGCTTTTGGGGGTGGTGGTTTACAAAATTAAAAATTGGTATAATTTGCACAAAATAGAATGAAAATTTAACATTTTTTTTTTTGGTAACATCGCGCCCCCCCCCCCCTGGACTGGCTTCACGGCCCCCCAGGGGGCCGCGGACCACCAGTTAGGAACCCGTGATTTAGAGAACCTTTAATAGTCCCCCCTTATCTCTTCCCTGAAGACGCCCTAAACTGCTATTACATAACTCCATTCGCTGCTTCTTTCCCGCAGACCAACCTTAATCTTAAATACTGCTACTCTTTTGAACAAATTAAAATTCTAATCAGCTAAAGTAGCCTTAATGTATGTACCAAAATAAATTCTACCTCAATTGAAGTTCCAGTGTTAACGTCGAAGGCACTACTGACTGCTCCTTCAAAACTTGAAACATAAGAAGACCTTTGCTCTTATCCACTACTTTCCACTTCCGCTCTCCTTTCGATAATAATTAATTACCCTCCGTTCGACTCCCATTTATCACACAACATTTTTAAGCCAACGCCATTACCTATATCTCTAGGCATCACCAACGAATTGGCGCGACGTGACGATGATGGCGGAGACTGCCCCAACGAGTCGGTCGGCCTGCCGCCGCGTGGTCAGTGCAAAACGCGAACTTGCCCGACAAACACCTCCAATCCCCATCGCTGGCTCTGTGGTAGCGAGAGTGTGACTTCCGTTCGTTTCGCGAGTGACCGACTGCGGGTGGGTCGGTCGGTGCGCGTTCCATTCCGATTGGCGTTGGCACTCAATTTAGCAGGGGCAACCCTTTCGCGCGCGTACCCGGCATGCGTTGGTTCGTGGTGAACAGTGTGTACGATGCGGTCCGACCCGTGACGCATCTGTCGAAACTGTTCGGACTGTGGTCCAGCGGTTGGAGTCCGGGGCCGAGCCAGTGGAAATGTTGGCATTCGTTCCTGTATGTGGCGCTCTTTTTGGCGCTGAACTGTTACTCGGCATATGTGACGTTTTATTTGCAACGTTTTGACTATATGTATCAATCGCTGATAATTGGCAATAGTGAAATAATTTACGTTTTCTTGCTGTTTTTTGTCATTATGTACTCGATACTGTGGAGTTGGTTCAGTCAGGACAAGTTAGCAATCATGCTTAAAATGCTGCATCAAGTGGATATTGAGCTTTTTAGTAAGAAAATGCCGATAGACCACCAAGAGATTCATTTGAAGTTGGTGGCGACACTAGTGGGATCAATTGTGAGTACACTAGTCCTAACGATTGTAGCGTACTTTTTTTATGAACAATGTTTACCAGGATTTAAATTCACCGCGGAGACCTTTCTTAGCTTTTTGCTGACTTTATATTGCTACATTCTGAATTGGGTGTTGGCAACAACAATGGTTTTTCTGGCATCGACACGATTTCGGAAGTTGAACATCTTTTTCAGGTGAGTTACATTCCTAAGTAAAAAATAATTTAAAATAGTTTAAAGATCATTGTTTTAATAGCTGCTTTTTTCATCCTATGACGTTTTGATTATCTCATTATGGAAATGCAAAGTACCTACCCATCCGCATTTATTTTATCCAATCGAATGAAATATGAGCTTACTTCGCAAACCGTTTCGCGTTCGCCTGTTCTAATCGATTCACGAAGCAATTAAGAGGTATCGAAACTCACACCACTCAGTCACGTTTTCAGCAACCAACAACTGTCAGTGTGGTCCAACCGTGTGCGGTTGGTCAGTGAAGAACGCGATCTCATCTGTTAAGCACGCTGTCTTGGCGAATAATGATCTGGTCCAGTGGTTGGAATCCTCGGTCCAAGAGTCAATGGAAGTCCTGGCATAGTTGGTTCTACGTAGCATTCTTTCTGGCAATAAACGTATACGCGACTTTGGCGGCCATTCATATTCAACAGTTCAACAACGTAGACAACTCGCTGATAATCCGTCGATCAGTGTACTGCTTCTCATTAACCATGTTTGGCACGGCAACGTACTCGATACTGTGTAGTTGGTTAGGTCGGAAAAAGATTGAAGCATTGCTAAAGAACTTGCACGACGTGGACGGTGCTCTATTCAATATGAAAACACAGCTAGACCATCAAGGTCATCATTTCAAAATAGTGTTTGGTTTAGTGGGTGGACTTTTAGCCAGTATCGCTTTGACGGTTGCTTCCTATGAGTTCTATGCCAATACAGTGCCATGGTTCAGATACACCCTGGCGTCTATTTTAACATTCATCGTGACCCTAGGTTACTTCACGGTCAACATGTTGGTAGCGACGACACTCAATCTGCTGCTGGTATCACGGCAACAAGCATTGAACGATTGTATCCGGTGAGTACGAATGAATTCATATAACTGCATCGACACATTATACTGAAACTCTGTTTTAAAACTTTGGATAAGGTTTTGTTCATAAGTTCTTAAATACTTGGTTGGAATACGACTGGGATGATTTTGCTTTGGAATGTTGGCTTTGCAGTCGAAAGCCTAATAGTTAGGGGATTATCCGCATCACGACGGTTTGAAGCCGTTCGGACTCAATCTACACCAAAACTTTTGCATGACAATTTTGAGATTAGCAAGGCCATCTTGACTAGGAAGCCTTGACCGATTGATCGCTTGAAAAAGGTCCCATATGGACCGAAACGTCGGGAAACATCATAAACTAGTTTTTTCGATTCCCCCAAAAGACTGGAAAGCAACATTTCGAGGCATAAGTTCTTAAGATGAGGTTTTGTTCATAAGGGATTGAGATGGAGCCGTAGAAGTCACCAGTAGTAAGGATGCCAGATATGTTTTTGTTTAAGCTGTTTCAACCATTAAAAATTCTGTATTTATTTGTATTCAGGCCCGTGCACAGAAACGGCGACAAGTGAGGGTTTTTCCTAATTTTGGCATATGACGGAAGGGTGCCTAGTATGTGGATTGGAACATCAGAAATGGGAGTAACCCCCAAAACCCCTCCCTAGTGCACGGGATTCACTAGCACGAGCATGTTATGTTATCTTATGTTCACTCTTTAAAAGAAAGTGAAAAACACAAAAAAGTGAAGACATAGCTTGATTCTATTATACATACCTACTAACCGATCAGGCTAAGGCCGGTGTGGCCTCTGCTGTACATAGTAGCCGTCTCCATTCCACTCGGTCGATAGCTGTTTGTCTCCAGTTCCGCACTCTGTATAGGGTCCGCAGATCGTCCTCCACTTGGTCGACCCACCTAGCTCGCTGCGCACCACGTCTTGTTGTACCGGTCGGATGACTCTCGAGAACCATTTTAGTCGGGTTGCTATCCGACATCCTGATGACGTCCGTCCACCGTAGCCTCCCGATGTTCGCGGTGTGGACGATGGCTGGTTCTCTCAGCAGCTGATACAGCTCGTGGTTCATTCGCCTTCTCCAAGTCCCGTCTTCCATCTGCACTCCGCCGTAGATGGTACGCAACACCTTCCGCTCAAAAACTCCGCGTTGGTTCTCTGCACGTAGGGTCCATGTTTCGTGCCCATAGAGAAAGTAGTGTAGGGATTTTGTGTACAAATCCCTTCAGAAATTCAATATGGAATTCCATCAGAGGTATCTCCTGAAGTTCTGCCAAGAATTTCTTCAAGAAATTTTTCAAAGGTGTCTCCAGGAGTTTTTTTTTAGATTTCCGATCTAATCAGCGTTTTGTAGATAGTTAACTTCTTGTTACGGCGAACTTTATTCGATTGTAGAGTTCTGTGGAGTCCAAAGTATGCACGATTTTCTGCCACAATGTGCCTCTGAATTTCTCTGCTGGTGTTCTTGTCGGCGGTCACCAGTAAGCTCAAGTACACGAATTCTTCAACCGCCTCGATTTCATCACCGTCGATTTAAATTCGTGGTGGCGGGCGCGGAGATTCCTCCCTGGAGCCCTTTGCCATCATGTACTTTGTCTTCGACACATTAATGACTAATCCGATTCGCCTGGCTAGTGGCTTCACTCCTTAGTCGGATGTACTTTTCCGCCATCGACTCAAACGAGCTATAATATCAATATCATCAGCGAAACCAAGCAGCTGAACGGACTTCGTGAAAATCGTTCCACGCTCTCCTAATTACACCCTCTAAAGCAATGTTGAACAGCAAGCACGAAAGAACATCACCTTGCCGTAACCCTCTGCGAGATTCGAAGGGACTCGAGAGTGTCCCTGATACTTGAACTACGCACATCACTCGATCCATCGTCACCTTGATTAATCGTATCAGTTTATCCGGGAATCCGTATTTGTGCATAATCTGCCATAGCTGTTTTCGATCGATTGTATCATACGCCGATTTGAAATCGATGAACAAGTGATGTGTGGGCACGTTGTATTCGCGGCATTTCTACAACACCTGGCGTATGGCGAACATCTGGTCCGTTGTAGTGCGTTCACCCATAAATCCAGCCTGATATTGCCCCACGAACTTTCTTGCAATCGGCGATAGACGGTGGCATAAAATTTGAGAGAGTATCCTGTAGGCATCGCTCAGTAGTGTGATCGCGCGATAGTTCCCGCAATCCAACTTATCGCCCTTTTTGTAGATGGGACACACGATACCTTCCATCCATTCCTCCGGTAATGCTTCCTCCTCCCAAATCTTGGTAATGACCCAGTGTAGTGCTCTCATCAGTGCTTCTCCACCATATTTTAGAAGCTCGCTTGGTAGTTGATCTGCTCCAGCGGCTTTGTTGTTTTTCAATCGGCCAACCTCCTCTTCAATTTCGTGGAGGTCAGGGGCCGGAAGTCTTTCGTCCTGTGCACATACTCCTAGACTGCCCATATTCGCATAGTCGATGTAACCACCATTGGCAATGCCACCGTACAAAAGCTAATATTTAACGCGTGTGTATATTTGTGACCAGTTTTATTCAAAAGATTACAAGATCTAACCCTTAGTTAGATGTCAACGCGGAAAAAATCTTGAACTTTATATTTATTCATTGTTAAAATTCCAAAAGTATGTTGAAAAGTACGGTGGCGCTCACATCGACTATGCGAATATGGGCAGTAGATCTGTTACCACGCCGCCTTCGGTACTTGCAACGTCGCCATTGAGGTGCTCTTCGTAATGCTGCCGCCACCTCCCAACCACCTCACGCTCACTCCTGCGAATATTCCCGTGATTATCTCGGCACAAGTCGGCTTGTGGCACAAAGCTTCTGCGCGAGCGGGTCAGCTTCTCGCAAAACTTTCGTGTGTCCTTAACGCGGTACAGCTCTTCCATCGCTTCGCAATCTCGTTCTCTCTGCTGTCGCTTGTTACTCCGCAAGACTGAATTCTGCTTGCTTCGCGCCTGTCTGTTACGTGCCTTATTCGCCCTCGTACGGTTTTGCAACATTCTCGCCCATGCCGTCATACCAATCGTTTCTGTGAATCGGAGTCGCGAAGCCTAGTACTGTGGCCGAGGTACTACCTATGGCGGATCGGATGTCCCTCCAGCCATCTTCAAGTGTAGCTGCGCCAAGCTGCTCTTCCGTTGGTAGGGCCACTGCTAACTGCTGCGCGTAGTCTTGAGCTACTTCTACGTTACGCAGCTGCTCGATGTTGAGCCGCGGCGTTCGACTTCGACGCGTGGTGATAACTGTCGAAAGTTTTGAGCGCATGCATACAGCGACTAAGTAGTGATCCGAATCTAAATTCACACTGCGGTATGTGCGGACATTGGTTATATCCGACAAGAATTCACCGTCGATTAGAACGTGGTCGATTTGGTTTTCTGTTTGATGATCGGGTCTCCAGGTGGTTTTAGGAATATCTTTGCGGGGGAAGAAGGTGCTTCGGACTACCATACCACGGGAAGCTGCTATGTTTACGCATCGCTGGCCGTTATCATTCGATACGGCGTTCTGGCTGTTTCGCCCGATTACCGGTCTGTACATTTCCTCCCTTCCTACCTGCGCGTTCATGTCGCCGACAACGATTTTCACGTCACGCGGCGAGCAACCATCGTATGTTTGCTCTAACTGCGCGTAGAACGCTTCTTTCTCGTCATCAGGTCTTCCTTCGTGTGGGCAGTGGACATTAATGATGCTGTAGTTGAAGAAACGGCCCTTAACTCTCAACATTCACATGCTGGCGTTGATCGGCTGCCACCCGATCACACGTTGTCGCATCTTGCCCAACACTATAAATCCTGTTCCCAGTTCATTGGTGGTGCCACAGCTTTGGTAGAAGGTAGCCGCTTGATGCCCGTTTTTCCACACTTTCTGTCCAGTCCAACAAAGTTCCTGCAACGCCACGATGTCGTAGTTGCGGGGATGTAGTTCGTCGTAGATTATCCTGTCACATCCTGCAAAACCTAGTGACTTGCAATTCCATGTTCCAAGTTTCCAATCGTAGTTCTTATTTCGTCGCGTGGGTCTTTGCCGATTGTATCGATTGGTATTTTCCCCTATGTTATTCGCAGGGGTCGTACACAAATTACGTCACGCCCTCAGGGGGGAGGGGGGGTTTTGCATAACGTGACGATCCTTACAAAAATTTTCGAGGTCCTATACAAAAAGTGTTACATATAGGGGAGGGGAGGGGGGGGGGGGGTTTAAAAAAGCTTGATTTTTGCGTGACATAATTTGTGTATCACCCCCAATGTGGATTTTATGGGTGGCTTATTGGGCCTACGCCAACACTCCTGTCTCGCCGGAGGGCCATCGTGCTAGTTCTGTTTAACGTCCCAACCAACACTGGGACGACCACGCTGATGGTGCTATCACCTTGGATCTAGCTGGGCGTAATGCAGCGTTTCTTACTCAGCCGCTGGATGCCAGAACAGACGCTGTTTGAACCCACCTCCTTAACAGACGCTCGGATCATACCTCCTCAATCTAGCTGAAGTCAGAAGGACAGCAGTGCCAAGGCTGCACTACCAGCTAAGCACACAACTCTTAGCTGGCGGTCTTTGTCATCGCTTTTTTTTTCTGGGCTGTTTGGGCTCGTTTGGAAGTTAACCATCAATGTTAACTTCTTTTCCCAATCAGCCTAGATAGCTGTGTAGTGTCGGTAGCGGTTGTCTCAATTGGCTAAGAATAACACTACGGACCGCCTGATCCAGTGGTAAGAGTCCACTAAACAGGTGACCCCTAATTCATGGTGTTATGCGGCTTTATGCTTACCGTGCCAAGGAATGAATGGTTAGGGGGGTCTTATAAAAACCTAACCACAAACGGAGCCTGTGAAGAATTAGGGCGTCCTCCACAGTATTACGCCCTTACTGCGCTAACCGGAGCAATGGCGCAGTGGACCTTGCGTTTCTCCGAGATAATCAGTTGCCCTTCTTAAGTCTCAAATTTGAGGCTAAATAAGGGCGGGGTTATTCAAATGTTATTAATTAGCTTACATTACTACCTATATGGTTTCGCTTAATGCGTTTTCACAATTTCACCTTGGGCGTTTTTCAATTGACACCGATTTGGTTTGTCGTTGATGTGTCCTTTTTGTGCTGTGATTGTGAAGAGTGTAATCCTGTCTAGTTTGGGTAGTGGCTACGGCTAGGAAACCTCAGATCAATTTTCAGCGTAAAAAGCGTACGTGGCCCAAGTGGCTCTACTTCAAAAAACTCATTTTCGTAGGGTAACTTCTGTATAGGTTACCTTGTGAACCCAGTTTTGCTTCTTTCATTATAAATGAAGTGTCGTGCTTCGAGCATGCTATATCTTAGAATAACGTTAACAGTATGTTTCAACCTTTTCTTATGTATGCCTTCAAGCAAGCTCTTGTATTCAGCATATTTTCGCTGATATTTGGCAGTATTGCTACGATGATTACATCATTTGTAGTAGCTCAAACATTGATTTGAGATGCTTCAGTTTGATGGATTACTTGGGTAGTACAGTTCATGGATAACTTAACATAGAATTGCACCTAACCAATCTCTGTATGAGCAGAATTTGTCATGAGTTGACTGATTGGAATGTGTCAGATAAGGAGTCTCTATTTGACCTTCTTTGCACTTTTGAGTGTTCCTTCGCAAAATTTGCGCATTCAGGCGTCCCTGCTCAAAGAACTAGGGAACCTGTACTAATTGGTTGCGACCATATGTTGTGGATAACTCGCTTCCATTGCTACTCCAAGAGAGTTTCATTGAGGTTTTGTACCTACAACGCCCTCTATTGTGGTATACCATAACTATTGCTTTGAAAGAAGCTTGTCCTCTGCGGTCTGTGCGGATTGCAAGAGGTATTCCTGAATGGAACTCTGATGTGTTCATATCTTCGGATAAACCATTCTTTTGTATAGTTACGAATCTCTAGCTTCCGCTTGAGAATTATAGCTATATAATCGACTTAGTGGGCCCTAAAAAGCTCTGCTTAATTCAAATCTCCAGGAGGAAATGGGGTTTTGTCCAATTTTTTTCCAGAGGGATTTGAGTATTTAAAACATGTTTTGAACTCTAGTAGTTTTCTATTTGGTATTTTCAAGGCGTGAAATTACTCCACAGTTTTATCCCGAAAGGGTGCGTGCATTGTATAAAGATGGAATGAGTTTCAGATTTATCTGGTTACCTCGTTCTTTCTGAAATGCTTGAAACGCATTGTCGATTATCACATCTGTGATGTTCGTCTGGCTAACATGCCTATTCATGTGAACTCACATGCCTCCCAATGTGGGATGTCCATAGTGACTCTTTTACACAAAGTTGTGTATGTTTTCAAGAAAGTACTCGCTCAAACGAAGGTTTTGCTTGGGTGATTTCTTGAATATTGAGGATGCTTTCGATGCCGTGCTCTTCAATGTCATATTGAAAGTCGCATGACGTAACAAGCTACCTCCAATGAGCTTTAGGCTCTCTTTACGCTTATGCGTTTAACAGTGTCCTTTTCAGGGCACTGACCCGTTGTGGTATGGTCTATGAGCTCTCGTTGCGCTTATGCGTTCATTCCCTCTTTTAGGGTACCCCTTCCTATTTCATCACCTTTCCCTTCCCTAATCCCATTCCATCCGTTGTCCCATTCTCCCTCAGGTAAATGATGAAATAGGCTTATTTGTATGGCGATGGCACAAATGTCCCAAATGGAGGATAACGTGCCTCTGGAGCCGGTCTTCTGATACCTGATACCTGGATCTAGCTGGGCGTAATGCAGCGTTTCTTACTCAGCCGCTGGATGCCAGAACAGACGCTGTTTGAACCCACCTCCTTAACAGACGCTCGGATCATACCTCCTCAATCTAGCTGAAGTCAGAAGGACAGCAGTGCCAAGGCTGCACTACCAGCTAAGCACACAACTCTTAGCTGGCGGTCTTTGTCATCGCTTGACCCGTGGTAGCATGAGGTAGGAAAGGAACTTGTGAGGACCAGAGCTATGTTGGACGCTCTCCTTATCGACTCACCGTTTTGCAGCCCACCCTAAAAATCCTTTACCCCCTTAATCCCTGAGCTCGCAGGTTACAATATGAAATGCTCCTCTAACGGGAACTATACCTCAGGTGGCAGCACTACCATGGTGGATAGGGGACCTTAGGCTGACTTTTTTAAATTAGACTTTAATGCAGATTATTCATTGTGCTTCATTTCATATATTTAATTTTATTTCAATATTTTTTTTATTTTAATATTTTGAGTCATGGAACAGACACAAGAACCCAATTGCGAGGTGGAGCAGCTACCCAATCAGTGACGTTCGGGTTTTCGCGAGTCCAGGAATCGGTAATGCTTTTAACTTGCTTTTCCAGCCATTTACGACCTCCCATGTCGACACAGTCGAACCGTATTCTGCCTGAGTTCAAACCACGTGCATTGAATCGGGGTACTGATGATTTTGTCAGTAGCTTATTGTGCCTGGGATACAGGTTTCGAAGGAGTTCTTCCTGATCATCTAGTGTTAATTCACGGATGATCATCGATTGCCTTATTTTTCTTGCTGTTCTGGTCGTCGATGCGTCCGCCTGCTTCAAGGATGTCTTCGTCCCGCTTGCGTTTTAAAGAACGAGAGTTCCTGTCATCGATGTCGTTCATACATTCCATGATAACTGCTCCAATCTTGGAATCGGTAAGAATCTTGTAAGAATCTTGCCAACTTGAAATTTATAAATACTTACTCGTTTGTCGACATGGTGGTAGAATATTTTTTTTGTAAAACGAAAAAAAGTGATGAGTTTTCTCACAAACAACGTCGAAAATCTATTGCGAGTGATTCCAACAATGGCGTCGAAAAGAATGGATCGGACAAAAAAATCCAATAGAGATAACAATGGATATGAGTCAGCTTGACAGAGTAGCGCAGTACTAGTTTTGACGGCTTGACGGAATGAAAATGAGGCCCTTTTGCTGAATCGATGAAGTTTTGCCGAGGGGCTTCAAAATCATGAGAAAGATAATGTATTTGGTAGCAATTTATATAGCACAAATCCAAGTAAATGAAGCTTATTGGCTAAGGCTAAAGCCTATTATCCAAGTTTTATGAATCAAGGACAGCTATTCGGGTGTATTTCACACACACACAATCACACTGAAGAACGCCATCAATGGGACACGTTAGGTGTAGTACTAGATTTGTTGTAATGAGCTGAATTTTAGTATGTTTACACTTACCATTGAATATGATTTCCATTCTAAAAGGATATTGCATCGGGTGACAGGAACCCAAATGTTGAACGCATCCTGAAGTTCGCAATTTTCATTCAACGCGGAAATCACGTAGCAAAGCACGGATTCGTTCATCATTCAACGCATGTTGAATATTTTCCACGTCCTACGATATGTGATGGCCATAGCAGTACCGGTTGTAACTTTTCTACTGTTGGGTAAAGTTAATAAAATGCTGAAACCGCTCTAAGATGGCAGTAATGAAATTGTGCTGATTATGGGAACAAAATCATACAACTTCGGAATCGCTGGATCACCTGGGAGCTCTTCAAGTCGCATCTATTTTTATTCCGTTTTCAATTGCTGCGGTAGTTGATACCATCAAGCAGCTCAGAGAAAGAATAGGGTATCGCGCCACTTGGGCGGTGGCTTATATATTCGTCTGTTTTCCACTATAACTCAGTCAATTTTGAACTAATTGACTTGAAATGTTGTACACGGGTAGATACTATACCTATCTCACCACATTCCAAAAGTTGTGTCAATTGGTTCAAATTTGACTGAGTTATAGTGGAAAACAGACGAATATAGAAGCCACCGCCCAAGTAGCGCGATTCCCTACTTCAACTAGCGATATGTTATCGACTTACGTGTTTACTGTACTTTTGTAGCTTTGTGCAATTGTGGCTGCAACCAACTCTACTGGTGCTGCTAATCCAAACAAGTTTCGCCGCCATTGGTCATATTGTCAGGTAATGTCATTGAAGTTTTCATTAATATGATGCGGTGATTATTATCATTGTCTCCTGCTAGAGACGAACCAGCCAAGGGCTGAAAGTCTCTTTAATAAAGACAAATCAATCAATCAATGTGTCCTGTTATATTAACACGGCATCCCATGCTTAGAGGGACCTCATGTTACGTGCCATCAGTCCTGTAAAATTCTTCGAGCTGATATATTCGACGATGCGGTGGTTCGTAGCGAATAACATTTACGATAGTGTTACTCCGTTGTATTACCCATTGAAGCTAATTGGACTTGCAGCTACACCGTTCCACACAAAGTGCATTTCAAAATGGCCTCAAACCGCCCTGCCATTCATGTATCTTGTTGGATTTTTAACATTTTATATGTATTCGGCATACCAGATCAAATTTACAAAACTCTACAATTCGAATATCCTAGGTTCATTTGAATCTATTTATATGTCATTGTTTTTGCTGGTAGCCATGTACTCTATTACCGTATTCTTCATCAACGGTGGCCGCATTCAACGTATTTTCAGATATCAGCATGAAGTGGACGTTGCCCTTCGAAAGTTAAATGCCGAAATAAAGCACATACGCTTTCACATGATACTAAGTGCAGCTGTGCTGGCGTTAGAAGTTACATTGGCTACCATGATTTTGAATTATCATTTTTACTTTTCCAATTTGCAACAATATAATTCTTTCAAAACGAATCGGCAATTCATGTATTGCGCTTTCATGCAACTGATGTTACTCATAATGGTCTACGGAACGGTGATGATAGTTTTACCGGTGCAGAGATTTGCAGCCGTGAATAATGTGTTTGGGTAAGTTTTATTACATCAATTAAAATCCGAGTTCCGATTTTTGGTTAGTAATAATCGATTTTCCACGAATTGAAAAGGACGCAACAAATTCAGTTTCTGTTTTATCACCAACAGAAACTTTCGGGATCATGTCATTATCTGTTACCACCAGTTGGGATAAACAGTAATCGCCGCGCCTTCTTTGATGCTTGTTCTGTGTATATCTTGTCTGACAAGAATTCCGGAGTAATTCACGAATAGAGCGTAACTGACAAAGCAATAACATTGTGAAAACAACAACCGAATTTTGCTGATACAATTCCATTTCCTATTTAGGAGTAATTCAGCGTAATTCAACATGAAAAAGCTTAAATGACACAGTTCTGACACATTTTCTTGATTTTCTAATAAATCAGTACGAATTTGATAATTGCATTTATTTTATTATGCCCGAATCGATGCCCGATAATGCTAAATACGCCCAATACTATGCGCCTTGAATCGATAACATTTTCAGAATCACCTTTTACTATTCACCTTGTTTTTTATTTTGGCAGGATTTCGCCGTTTGCTTTCTCCGTGTTTATGTTTTGATTTCAGTTTCGCCTTTTACTTTCGTGAACAAAACACCAGGAGTGGAAGGCGTAATTCTTGTTTCGTTTCGTGCGACATAGAATGGAATTGCGCCTTCCACTCAACCCGTGATTTGAGAATGACTGAATAGACGGCAAAAACTATGTGTGCAATTCAACAGGCAATCTCTTGCTGTCCGAACTTGAACATGCTCGTCGGACTTTAAGGTGAAGGTTGCTCGAGATCATAATAATAAGCTTGGCTCCCGCTCTAATAACCCTCTCAACCACCCACTCAAAACAAACAAATCAGTGTGCCGTGTGTACACTCAGCGAAGTAAACTACCGAAATTCATCAAAATACCTTATGAAATTTAGCCATAACTGTAAAATATGGATGACATAAGAATACCTTATGAAAATTGAACATGCTTATTATGACCTAATTACATAAGATAAACTTATGAAAAGAGCAGAAAAATCACAAAATGATGCAGACTGGAATCGATCCATGAACGCCGAGATCACTGCGCGCTTGCCCAACCCACGCGGCTATCGACGCTTGAGAATATCGTGTTGCTAAATGTGTATAAAAGCCAAACCATGAGTCGATTTTGCATCATAGACCGACCTTATGAAAATCGTTCTAGCCGTTATGAATCATTTAAAGGCCATTTCATAAGTTAGACGTTATGATAATCTTAGGTTTATTTGCCTGAGTGTAGGATTTCCTCTAAATAAAACTTAAACACGGACACATTTTTTTTTCATTTTCCATTTCAATATTTTTATTCATGTTTTCACTACAACCGACATCGACAACATCCATCACAAAACTGCCTCTGCCTCATTCACGTCTTCTCAGTTGTCTGCTCTCCCTTTGTCGTCGATCATCCCGTTCGTTCATGCGCTCGAACATCACGCACACCAACAAACCTCAGCAAGCTGGCGCTTCACGCATGAAGCTCGTGCTTTCCCGCATTCGGCATTATAGCTGCTAATGCATTCAAGTTAATTTCTCGATGTTTCGTATTTATTGCTAATTTCTAATATGCTTTTTTGAGGTTTTCAATTGTAAATTTTGAAACTTATTACTTACAAATTGAATTTAAATTTATGACGAATCGAATGTAACAAAAGGACCCAGTCATATATGATGGCCATTTTTGTGCGATCCTAAAATTACATTGTAGGTATCTGTTTGAAAATGTAAAGAAAAATTAAGCTCCGAGCGAGAATCGAACTTAGATCTTTGGAGTGTGAGTAGCACGCCCGAGCATTCTCGGCTGTCTCAGCTTGTTGAACACGCAGGAAAAAGAGGCTTGGTTAAAACAATAAAACGCATGGTTGATTTTCAAACTGAGCAATTGCTTATTCCAAAGTTATATTTCTTTGTTCTTGCTTAGAGTTTATCGATCAAAACAATCAATTCCTATCATTCCATATAACGATGAAAACTTCATTTGTTTCAACAAAATGGGGACCATAAACATGGCCCGAATGCACTCACACATCTTTAAAATTCTTACCCCAACATCGCCACAACGAAGAAAGTGTAGCAAATCCATCACTCCAACTTCCAAGTGCAGTTTTGGCCGTGATGGATAACGCGCAGGTACTCAAGACAGCATCCTCAAAAAGTTGGTCGGTTTCCCTTTTTTATTCGTTCTCGCTTCCATCCGCTTGCCGAGTGTCTAAAAATAGATTTCCGAGCTGCCGCAGGAGCTGCCGTCACCAACACAATCACATTCCGGTTTTGTTAGTACCAAAAGTGCAGTCGTTTAAAACAATCTGTCATTTTATGTTGAAACTACCAAATCTCAGTTTGTTCTAACAAACTGTCAAAAATTTCGTCAAACGAAAATATTTGTATTATCAAACAATGGGACAGTTCAGTTTAATCTAGAAATCAGTTTGTCGCTATAGCGAACTCAAAAATCGGTTGATTTGAACTAGAATTTAATTGTGTTTACAATTAATTTTTCTGCGTGAATAGGAGTCAGTCAAAGTTAAACAGCCTCTACCATACCGAACGAAGTGCCGACCTGCTTCGATCGTGTCCCGTGTGTTATAGCTGCTGCAAAGAGTACTGAGAGAGACAACGGGGAAAGAGAAGGTTCATTTATTACATCCGTCGTTTTTCAGGATTTCTAGACCACCCTCCCTCGACTGGTCACTCCCTATACACAGCAAAAAAATATGAAAGTTAAGCAGCACGTAAATTGAAGATCAACTGAAATTTGGGGCAGATAAATGTAAATCACCAACATTTAACGTCAGCCGAGCAGCCCGCTGATGGTCAGACGGTTTGTTTACAGATTTTAAAGCATATTCGCATTAAATTTACATGCATCTGCTATAAATCATGCCAGCCACTCGCCGTCATCAGCCAAGCGAACGGCTGCTCGCAGCTGTGGCGGTTTCCCCGTTGTCTCTCTCAGTACTCTCTGCTGCAGACGGAGCATGTCGGGAATGCGTGCATTATGGTAGAAGCAGTTTAACTTTGACTGTCTGCTCTTCAACACGCTGAGATAGCCGAGAGAGCTCGGGCGTGCTACTCACACCCCAAGGATCTGAGTTCAATTCTCGCTCGGAGTTCAATTTTTCTTTATATTTTCTAACAAATATCTGCAATGTAATTTTGAGATCGCACAAAAATTTCCATCTATATCCCTTTCGTGACGGAGCGCAAAAAATTGAAATCTCCATACAAATGGCTCAACTTTGGCTCTCCAGAACTCTTAGAATTCCCAACAAAACAACAATTAATTTTACCTCATTTGAAAGAACTACTCTTTGTCTTTCGATTTCTAGCTTTGACTACATAGACAAATCGGAATTAAAAATTATGCGACAGACAAAACTTTTTCATGTTTTACGGTTTTTGTCCACTTTTTGTTTACCTTGTTGTGGTTAATCACACAGGCAACGCAAACAACAGTTTGTTTACACACAAACAAGTATAAGTAATGGCTGAATTATTGAAACAGTTTACATCACATAAAACAAAGTCTAAACAGATGAAAAACATATGCAAAACTGCTACCGCTCAACAGCACAATTGTGCTGGTTCGTCACGAAAGGGATATGACGGGGTAATTTTACAGGTTTTTTTTCGAACTGTGTACATTATACACGTACTGTCATACTTTTCTAGACCCTCCCTCATCCAAATGTTGGACGTAATTTTCGAACGTTCCCAAAACCGGGGAAAGCCGTTCGAATAGCTGATGATGGAGAGTGGCTGGCGTGATTTATATCAGATACATTGTAAATTTCAAGCGAATATGCTGGAAAACCTGTAAACAAACCGTCTGATCCGCTGCGGGCTGCTAGGCTGACGTTCAATACTGAAGATTTACAATTTTGTGCCGCAAATTTCTGTTGATCTTCAATTTACGTGCTGTTTAATTTTCAATTTATGTTAAAAAGTAGATGACCGATTTGCAATCTTTATTTGAATGTTCGTATTTTATATCGCCAGGTACTTCACGGTTTACTTAAGCAAAAGAATAAATACCATGATGAAAATCCATGTAAACAAAATCACATATGCATTTTTCATTGCATTGACATTCATGCACACAACAGAATCACGTGATGAGCAAATTGAGATTTGAATTGCGAAAAGAAATCCGCGTGCTTCGGTGGGAATCAAACCCACGACTCCTTATTCGCTAGACAGCCGCTTCATTCCTCCAAACTACGAAGCCACTGAAGGCACAGAAGGCAGCTGAACTCGATTCCACTAATGCACATGGTGTGTTTCATTTCACATTCTAAATCTCTTTCGGACGTAATTGCACACAACAGAGACGTGAAGATATTCATCTAATTACATCCGAAGGAGATAACACGGATACATGGTACATAGAGATACATGATATTTCACTAATATGTCATCGTTTCTGCCATTGCCATATTTACGCACCAATCAAGAGAAAGAAACAATTCGATTGCTCTCCTGTCAATAGCCGCAAAATATCAGCCAAAAAGCAGGGTCAAATTACGCGTGCGGATGTCTTATGTTCACCCCCATGAAGCGAGAAATTAATTTCCCCTGCAGAGACAATCACACAGTTGTCAGAACCAGTATCAAGTCATACATCAGCATTAGTTCCAATTTGATTATTTTCCATTCAAGATGACGACGGCTCCGCTTAGTGGTGAATTTATTGCGCAGTTCCCACCCAACTGGACCCCTTTCGCAGTTAGTATAAGTGCGGGATCGTGAATAAAACTGCGATTTTGCATCAAATCGTTTCGGTGTCTTCTGCGCACTTATACAGCACTTTGTAATCCATAAGTGCGCAGAAGACACCGACACGATTCGATGCAAAATCGCAGTTTTATTCACGATCCCGCACTTATACTAACTGCGAAAGGGGTCCAGTGGGGTGGGAAATGCGCAATAGTGCATTCAGTTTCTACTCCCGGATTTCATTCTTCCTGAAGTGCCTGGGTCTCTATCCGGTGGTGACGGATCCAACCAGGTGCCATCGGGTACGCTTTCAACTGGTGAACATCGGATTGATTGTGCTGTCGATGACTTTCTACGGGTTTCTTCTGTTGCAATTTTCATTGGATGCGGAAATCATGCAGCAAAGCACGGATTCGGTCATCATTCAACGAATGTTGGATATTTTCCACGTCCTACGATACGTGATGGCTATAGTGGTGCCGGTTGTAACTTTCCTTTTGCTGGGCGAAGTTAATAAAATGCTGGAACTGCTCGATAAATGCAGCAGTGAAATTGTGCTGATTATGGGAAGAAAATCATACAACTTCGGCATCGCTGGATCACCAAAGTGCCTGGGAGCTCTACAAGTCGCATCTATTTTTATTCCGTTTTCAATTGCTGCGGTAGTTAATATCATCAAGCAGCTCAGAGAAAGAATATTTCAACTGGCGGTATGCTACCGACTTACGCGTTTGCTGTACTTTTGCAGCTACGTGCAACTGTGGCTGCAACCAACTCTACTGGTGCTGCTAATCCAAACAAGGTTCGCCGCCATCGGTCATATTGTCAGGTAATGTAATTGAAATTTTTCATTAATTTGATGGGGTGATTATTATCATTGTGTCCTGCTATATTTACACGGCATCCCACGTTGCTCAGAGTGGCTTCATGTTACGTGTCATCAGTCCTGTATCATTCTTTGAGTTGATATAACCCATGATGCGTTGGTTCGTAGTTAATAACATTTACGACAGTGTTACGCCTTTGTATTACCCATTGAAGCTAACTGGACTTGCAGCTACATCGTTCCACTCAAAGTGCATTTCAAAATGGCATCAAACTGCCCTGCCGTTCGTGTATCTTGTTGGGTTTTTAACCTTTTACAACTATTCGGCATACATCAGCCTGTATCAGATCAAATTTACAAAACTATACAATTCGGATATCCTAGGTTCATCTGAATCTATCTACATGGTACTATTTGTGCTGGTGGCCATTTACTCCATTACCGTGTTTTTCATCAACGGTGACCGCATTCAACGAATTTTCCGATACCAGCATGAAGTGGACTTTGCCCTTCGAAAATTAAATACAGACATAAATCATCTACGCTTCCACCTCACTTTGTTCGCAGCTGTACTGGCGTTAGAAATAACACTGGCCACTATGATTTTAAATTATCATTTTTACTTTACCAATTTGCCACAATTTAAGTCTTACAAAACGAATCGACAATTCATGTATTGTGCGTTCATGCAACTGATGTTACTCATAATGGTCTACGGAACGGTGATGATGGTTCTACCGGAGCAGAGATTTGCAGCAGTTAATAATGTGTTCAGGTGAGTTTCATTACATATATTGAAATACACTTTTATTGTGATATTTCATATGCCTTGCACAGTTTTGTTTTGTTTTGAGATTATACCTTAACACGAAGCCGTGCCCAAGGGAGGGGTCTTGGGGGGTTGAACCTCTGCCATTATTGATATAATTGAAGATTATCCACACGAAAGTTTTTTTTCCTAATTCATGTATGAACATCTGGAGGAATATTTGTATGTATTTCTGGAGGAATATCTTCAGGTTATTTTAAAGCAATCTGTGAATCGCGATTATCGAGTTAGGTTATGAAATTCCCGTCTTCGCTCGGGCTTCCAAACTTTCTCACAGAGTTTCCCGTTTGGGTTCGATATCTTCACCTTTTTTTTTTTCAGAGTAATTAACTTCAGGGCGCGCACCGTTGTAAAAAGCACAGCACTACAAAAAAAAAAAACCCTAAATTAATCCACCTAGCGGTGATGGTGCCTTTCTCGTGCCATAAAGTATCCTTTCAACAAAACACAAGTGATAAATTAAGTCCACTCAATATGGATATATTTTATATGTGCATGATCGAAATTTCAATTGTGGATTTTATATAATTCCGAATATCTTCCCCAACTATCCAAGGAGAACCATTTTACTTGGTTTCAGAGAATAAATTCTAGAAAACAATCGCCGTATTTAATATTGTGGCATCATATAGATTTCAAGTAATCATTTTTTAAATCTTGACATATTTTCCATGCAAAATATACACAGCAGATAAATTTGTAATATCCTCTGGCGTAATTATTGGCATTTCCGAACGTAATTTTACCTGTTTATATCGTCATTTTCCAACAATTATCACACTCATCATGTAAACCCTGTTTAGCACCGGAAAATGTCAACGAACCTGTTCCAGAAGATAGGGTAGTGGAGGTAATTTGGCCCGGGGCATGTATTTTGGCCCACCCTGGGTTTTTATTACATTTATCATAATTCTCTCTCTCTCTCTTCTTGGCGTAACGTCCTCATTGGGACAAAGCCTGCTTCTCAGCTTAGTGTTCTATGAGCACTTCCACAGTTATTAACTGAGACCTTCCTCTGCCAATGACCATTTTGCATGCGTATATCGTGTGGCAGGCACGAAGATACTCTATGCCCAAGGAAGTCAAGGAAATTTCCTTTACAAAAAGATCCTGGACCGACCGGGAATCGAACCCGTCACCCTCAGCATGGTCATGCTGAATACCCGTGCGTTTACCGCCTCGGCTATATGGGCCCTATTATTTATCATAATTATCTCTATCAAATCTTGGCAAATGATTATTGGAAGTTCCAGATCAAAACTACACATAGGAAAGTCTATTTTAAACGTATTTTCATTAAAACCGAGTTTATATTTAACTTTTTGGGCAAAAATTAAAAATTGTTGATATTTTTGTTATTTGTCAACCCCTTCAAACAATCTGCTGTACGACTTTGTTTCAACTATTTTTTCAATGATTGGCCGCTTATTTTCGGTAGATCCATTATTGTAGATTCCAAATCTGCCCTTGAATCTCTTAACAAAGTGTGTTTTTACAAACTGGAATCAATTTTGTAAATTGGGACATACATCTCCATACACCAATGCCCTTGTAATTTTATGTAAATTATATTGTTGTGTTCAAAATTTTCTTATAAAACATTCAGAAACAACCTAAAAAACGAGAATTTACCATGAATAGTATGTAATCATATGTCGATACACCGTTAAAAATATATATATTTTACAATGATAATGATTTTTGATAGCTAAACTCACTGTTTTTTTTCAGTTAGTACTCAACAAACTCATATATGTAGAATTTTGTTAAAAAATCCTTATTTTACTATAAAATTTCAATCTATCATATTCCACAAGGCTTCTTTCATCATGTTCATACTCCTAAGATTTCAAGCTGTGATGATGTTTTAGGATTTGATGTGTTTTTCAGGGCGCTATCAAAGTTACCCCACAATGAAAATATGATTCTTGTGGAAATGAAAAACTAAAAAGTCCCCCAAAATATTTGAAATTATCGGATCTTACAATTGCAATTGATAACTGATACCCCAGTATTTGTTTTAAAAATATAAAACTTGGGGAAATACTGTTACATGGAAAAATATTTGGGAAATTAGCTGAAAAACTATCAAAGTTACCCCATTTTACGGTACTTGGATAACATCTGAATTAAACGTGTCAATCCAGTCATAGACATACTTTTCGATATCAAGTGTAAAACACGTTACTTTGGTATCATAAATGTAAAATTTCTTAGAATTTAGAATGTCAGTACCGGGAACCCTGCTGCGGGTTCCTGTTCACCAAAAATGAAGCATGCTAAGACATACTCAACGCGGGCGACTTCGATGATGTACATTAAGTTATAGGCGAACCATTTCCATTATCGATACATAAACACACTGTCAAACACGATCAAATCATGTACAAAAGACAGGGGTTACGAACCTAAATTATTCAACATCTGATTCAAAAGAATTACACGTTAATATAGCTTGCTGTTTTAAACGATACATCTACGTGTAAAAGAACATGAATGAGGCGTGTCGATTATATTCAGTGTAGAATGATCATTATTAATGAATGAATTAGAGGAAATTACATTTCAATTTCAGTGGAAAATGTAAAGTAACCGTTCGCAAATTATTTTTTTAGGGGATTTTCATGGATTAAGTGAAACCCGCTTGGAAGCATAGTGAAACTCCAAAAAAAAGTTATTGGAAATTTCTCACTGTATCGTATTATAAATTGTACAGTGACCCCACAATTTATGAATCGGCAAAAATGTTCACAGTTTATGGATCACTCATTTGATCAACATGGTGATTCATAAATAGTGTACAAAATTAAGGTGATTCATATGTGTATGGTTTTCAATTTCAAGTGGGTTTTACTGCAGTCAAAAGTATGCAAAATCGAATCGTGTAGTTGTCATCCATCACTAACGATCCATGCATGAATGTGATGATGGCAATATGTTCTGTGCACTGTGCATTCAGTTGTTCCCTCATTTTCAAGGAAACTACTTAGTGGTCACCGATGGCACGGAGACTAACCGCATTTTCAATTCTCGCATTTAGTATCATTCAGGCGTATCTACAATGATCATTTCTCTTCATCGATTTACTCTTCGGATTATCCCGGGAAATACGACCAATATGTATTCTGATGATCTCTTGGTGTGTTTCGGTGAAGGAGAACTAAGACTAGCATCCAAAACAAAAACAACCGAACATGATTTGCCGGTCAAGTTATTATTCAAGAGAAAATCGATAAAGAGAAATCGATCATTGTAGATACGCCCGTATGATACTGAGCACGAGAATTTCACCTTTTCGAGTCTATACGCGATTATACCATAACAGCAAATACTAGCTCAATTATACTGAATAAATATTTCAAATTCATAAGCCTTCAGTACACGCTTTGCCAAGTGTGCAAATATTTCCGCACGCATAACCCAGCAGGCCAACAGCGGTCGCAACATTGACAAAACATCGGAAATGTCAAGCGTTTGCTTTGATGTTGGTTGATGCGTGCGGAAAAGTTTGTGCACTTGGCAAAGCGTGTACTGAAGGCTATATGATTTGGAAGCGAAATAGTAGTTTACGCAACAAGGTGCAGAATAACGATTTTTACAGCACGAGCCGTACATTTATCCAACGAGGCTTGCCGAGTTAGATAATTACGACGAGTGCTGGAAAAATCGAGTTCTGCACCGAGTTGCGTACAACGTTTTTTGCAATTTCATAAATTGCCCTTGAGGATAGTTTTAAACAAAACTTTTCCATCAAACTGCACAATGGTGTTCATAGCCATGTTCAAGAAAATCTGATCATAACAGGTGCAGTTGTCACAATTTTTCAAAACTGCGTTCAGGAAGCATCAAGAAGTTGACCAAAACTGAAAACAGTGCTGTAATGGTTCATTACGCAACGCAAATCAGTGCTGTAATGAACCATTACAGCACTGTTAATTTCGTGTGGGAAAGTAGGCCTTTTCCTGTCAGATATGCGTGAGGTAAAACAGCCTATTACGATGAGAAATTGCAAAAAATTACTAAAATTCTACTGGAAATCTTATGCAGATTTTTCCATCCAATTTCGCATTTGAAACGTCAACTTCGCGAGTGTAATGATCAAGGAACTGGTTACGCTATCGATGGCTGTATTTGACGAAACTGTGTTACCTTCGCTTTGAAACCAATGTTCATTCACACAGCGTGCGTCGACTCACACACGAATAAGATGATCGTGATTCGATTTTAGGACGATTGCCGTACTGATTCGTCATTCCAAAACACGATTTTGACAATTTGGGCTGGATGATCGGACAAATCAGTCGATTTCGGGATGGAACTTCCGTTCAATGCACCTAGCCGCCGTCTAGCACGTTAGCGCCGCTCTTTCGTCGTCGTCGTTTGCTCTCACATTCTCTCCGACTCTCGTTCTCTTGGTGTGCAGTGTGCTGCGGCGGCCGTCGTCGCGGTCGTCACCTGCTAACCAAATTACACCTGTCGCTCGGGTGAAAAATGCTGGCCCGGATCACTAAATCGGCCATAACTCCGGAACGCCTTGACCGATCCGAACCATTTTCAATAGCAAACAATGCGGTAAAATTCCGTTTCGATTCGAGCTATAATCCAAAAAATCGGCCAATGGGAAGTGCCTTAAAAGTGAGTGAACTTATTTTGTTCACAGACACACATACATACACACATACAGACATCATCTCAATTCGTCGAACTGAGTTGATTGGTATATGTGACTTGACCCTCCGAGCCTTCTAACGAATTTTTTTTTTTGAGTGAACATATAGCCTTTCAGTTCACTTAGGTGAACGAGAAAGGCAAAACGTCTCGTACATCTTTAATCGCGATGCAGATTTATGATTATAGTGGCGCGGGTTCTTGAAGGTTAGAAATATTAGCGAATTATATAAAAAAAGTGGCTTTAATACTCAATCCTCACTTGCAGTTGCGCAATACTACGGCAATATTTGTCGGCCCCATTGCGTCTTGGGCTTACATCTGTTACTGACTTTACATTGCATTTGGTTCTCTCGGCTGGCTCGTAGGGCCGGACACCCCCTAACTTTCCAGAGGCCGAGGGTGTTCAGTTGATCTTACACAAACAACGAACCAGTCTTGTGCATTATCACCATCATAACACGAAAAAGGCGCAACATTAACATTGCTCTTCTTCCTCCATCAACGCTACAGCCGACCTCTATCTTGCTAACGAACGCATTCGAGACGAACGCATTGATGTGGTGGCTGCCGCCGCCGCCACGGTCTTTCTTCACAAATTTTCTTTACAAATCTCCTGAGCAACCGACAGCTTCTTAACAGTCGTTCCGACACAGAGCTATACAGTGATAGACATTCGTTTAGCCGAGAACAAAAAAAGTGTCAGGAAACTCATACAAAAGATTTTATGATAAAACTTGTTTATCGTAGTAATAGTATATCTAGTATAGTTTCATAAAAATGTGATACATTAAACTTACATATACACTAAAACAAAACCGAGGGTAAAAACGCTTCAAATTTCATTTTTTGCCTAGACATTCGTTTAGCCGAGGTAAATGAAAAAAATGTTTTCAATAGATTATTTGCAATTTCGTGAGTATATTTCGAGAATATACTCCAAGGCATTTAGTTTATGGCGTGTTAGCAAGATATTTGACCTTGAAAGTTTATTTATTTGTGAAATTCAGAGAAATATTATAAAAAAATGTCCCGATAAGGAGAAGCGACGATAAACAAATTTATTTAAGAAAACTGATTTCTGTAAACACTCAAACGTAAGCTAGATTAGCAGTTTTAAAAATATGGCACAGAATTATTGTCAGAAATGTTCAAATTATTGCATAAAATGTCATGGAAAAAATAAGTATATTGGTTTTTGGTTGGTAAAACTTTAAAATGGGATTGATAAAAGCTAAAATAAATAGTTCTGCATTGAAATAAATACGTGCCCTAATGCCTGTGGAGTATACCTGTTTGATACTACCATTACTAAATGAGGTAGAAGACTGCAAAGTGAAAGAACTGCAAGAAGTGTCAGATTTTGTGTACCCTGTTTATTCAAAAGCAGATGCTCAAACAAAAATGCAAGATTTGGTTAAATAATTGATTTATTTCATTCAATCTGAAGAAATATATTATAAATGAGTCTTAGTTGTGAACCACATTCATTTTTAACATAATTTATTTGAAAAGAATGTCTAAATTATGAAACAAGTAGTTCATGCTAGAAATTTGAATACTTTCGGTGCCATTTCTCGAAATATGAGCCGTCCAATGTATATTATTTCAGCCAGAATACAGTCTAGAAGATATTGGGAGCTATTAGAAGACGTAATAGTAGTAAACGCTGTGATTTATGCAATGCAAGTGAAACCATCATATTCCATCAAAACAATACTTAAATACGTGATTTTTTGATGGTTTGTGTTATTTTTTTCTGTTAAAAACGTTGTTTTTCGCAAAATTTCAACCTGCTTTGGTCATGAAACTTTCATTAGATTCTTTTGAAACACTTCCGATAAAAATAACTACATCAAATCTCAATTGAGAAACATTTAAAATATTTTGACATATTTATATGAGATGCATGAAAAATTAATATGGCAACACTTCCAAAAACGATCTAATTCATGATTTACAAGTCGATCTATAATGCAGATCACCATACAAAATGACTTTGTTGGATATTTTTCGAAATTTGATGGTTTTTTATTATGGAATTCTAAAAATTGTACAATTCGGCTAAACGAATGTCTAGGCAAAAAATGACATTTGAAGGGTTTTTACCCTCGTTTTTGTTTCAGTGTATATGTAAGTGTGATGCATCACATTTTTATAAAACAGTACTAGATATACTATCACTATGATAAAAAAGTTTTATCATAAAATCTTTTGTATGGGTTTCCTGGCACTTTTTTGAAATTTTTTTAGCCTCGGCTAAACGAATGTCTATCACTGTATTACTCACTGCTGGGTGACTCTCATCTGAAAGGGTTAGGATGAAGGCTAGAATGAAGGTGAATTTGTTAAGTAGTATTGCATGGCGCAACAAACACAAACACAGCACGCCCTATGAATATGAATGCAAGGCGTAGAACAAAAAAAACGCTTCGGTTTTTCTTCGTGTGGTATAACATTAACGTGGAACAATTCGTCATTGAAATAATCGTCATCATCAAATTTTGAAAAGCAGTTTTCTCGTTCAAAACTAAAGTTTTTGCAGCGAAAATATATTCATTGTATTCCTCATGAGCATAGGGATTCAGTGAATACATTTTCATAATCATTAATTTTATTTACAGCGAAAAAACTGCTTTTCGATTTCGGAAAATGATGACGAATGCTTGAGCCTTAAGGTTCGCATGCCACTTACCTCTTGGCCTCAGGGGCTGCCTACTCTGCCGTTCGGGAGAATTACGTTGGGCCCTCGCCGTCGCTCCTCTCGCGTCGTCACCGCTGGTGGTGATAGCTTGGGCGTCGGGATGGAGGCACCGAGATGCAATCCCGGCTATGGGGCACTCAAGAATCACACGCGGATACGGATCTTCGAAACCCCCGATTCGGATACGACTCACAAACTCGCGCGCACTAGGGTGGTCCGTATGCTTTGGTTCGTGGTCGGTTTCACGGATTCACGGAAGCCACTCGAAATTAGTTTCCCCACTAGTGAAGTCACATATCTTCGCACGTGTCGCACCGATTATTTGCGTTATGGGAACCCATTCGCGGATCTTCTGGAGTAAGTTCAACTCCTTACACTTTTTGGTGCCACTAGACTTCACTGGCACAATATCTGTCTCGCTCAACAACTCTTCACTTAACTTTCAACCGACTTATTTTTTTTTTTTTGTTTTACGTCCGCACCGGTAACTGGCTCAAGTCCAAAAGAGGCTGAGCAATGGAGCTCTAGCTCCAACAAGCCTATCAGGGGTTTCTCTCCTCCATACTTTCTCGCTCTTTCCATCCAAGGCCGGGTTTCCTTCAAGGCATGCATACCAACCGTAGTGGTGTAGCTGGTAGTCCAGCGACGTTGGTAGCGGACGGCGTGTTAATGGGCGGGTTTAATTACAAAATTTTCACATAAATAAATCTAACTCCTAACATGCAACACTAATACATTTTTGGAAAGTAATTTTAACTTAAGGGACATTGAAATGTGTTACAGTGGTTTGAAAACAAGAGACGATCGCTGCTGTTGGATGTGGTTGACTCTGCATTGAACGAGGGTTGGCTTGAGTGGCTTTTGCGTGAATCGATTATGTTTTGAAGGACTGCGTTTGTCGTATGGAGTGATGGTGAAAGCGAGTGTCGTTCGACAATAACCATCCTGAAACTGCACAACTCTGCAACAAACATATTAGTAACGACAGAGTAAGTTTTGGTTGTATAGAAGCCACACTGTGACGTACTTATGGCGTTGTGTTAGAAATGTGCCACAATAAACAGTGGTGTCATCAAGGTTACTCAAAGTTACTCAAATTTCAACTTAGTATGAGAATAGGAAAAGTTCCTGTATCGACCGGAAATCGAACTTGTCACTCTCAGCACAGCTCGCGGTGTCAAAATCTTTCATGTACACTGAAACCACTTTTTATGCACATGGCTGGGACTGCATAAATTGAAAATGTGCATAAACTGAAAAAGGCATAAAAAGAGGGAAATTTATGCATAAATTAAGTTTGGGCTTTTATTAGAGAATCTAGTTCGTGAGAATAGGTCTTGCTCCTGGGCAGTTGAGGTGGGGCTAAGGGGGTGTCCAGAAAGTTCCCAGAGAGCCCAAAAAGGGGGTTCCAAGGAGCTTCAGGAGCGTTTTAAGGGGTTTTTTCGGGGGATTTTAGGAGCCTTTCAAGAACATTCCGTCAAGATTGTTTGGTGTTTTCATGGGATTACGTGGAATTCAGCGGTATTTCAATAGTATTAAGTGGGTTTCAGGGGCGTTCCAAGGAGCTGTAGGGGCAATTCAAGGGATCTCATGAGCTTTTGAAGGACGTTGTAAGAGGTGTGAGGGGCATATTTCAGAGTCATTTCAGAGAATTTCAGGGTATTTCAGGAACGTTTCAATGGCGGTTTAGGGGCGTTTGGTCGCATTTCAGGGGTGTTCCAAGGGGGTTTTCAGGTTCGTTTCAAGAGGTTTATGGACCCTATTAAAGGCATCCAAAGGGGTTTTAGAGGCATTTCCCATATAGCCGAGGCGGTAAACGCACGGGTATTCAGCATGACCATGCTGAGGGTGACGGGTTCGATTCCCGGTCGGTCCAGGATTTTTTCGTAAAGGAAATTCTCTTGACTTCCTTGGGCATAGAGTATCTTCGTGCCTGCCACACGATATACGCATGCAAAATGGTCATTGGCAGAGGAAGCTCCCAGTTAATAACTATGGAAGTGCTCATAGAACACTAAACTGAGAAGCAGGCTTTGTCCCAATGAGGACGTTACGCCAAGAAGAGAGAGAGATAATGATTTCAAGGGCGTTTCAATGGGATTACGGAGGTTTCAGGGGCGTTTCAAGGCATTTTAGGTCAGGATCGTATCAGGGAGATTCAAGACAATCTTTAAATCAACGGGTTTTTCAGGGTATGTTAAAAGATATTGTGTTGGGGTCTCTAAAAATCCTTTGAAACTTCCTGAAATGCCTACAGATCCCCCTGAAACCCCCTCGACCCCATGTAACGCACCTAAGTCAGTCGGAAACCCGCGAAAACTCATCGTAACGCCCCTGAATCCCACCGAAAATGGTCTGAAACATTCTGAAATGCCTCCAAAATCCCCCTTGAACCCCCTCGGACCCCATGTAACGCACCTGAGAGGCTCCGAACCCCCAGAAAACTCCTCGTAACGCTTAAGTAACGCCTTGAATTCCGCCGAAAATGCTCTGAAACGTCGGGAAATGCCTTCAAAATCCCCCTGAAATCCCCTCGAACCTCCTGTAACGCACCTTAGAAGCTTCGATCCCCCCGAAAACTCCTCCGTAACGCTTTCGTAGCGCCTCTGAATCACGCCGAAAATGCTCTGAAACGTCGGGAAATGCCTCGAATATTCCCCTGAAACTCCCTCGGACCCCATGTAACGCACCTGAGAAGCTCCGAACCCCCCGAAAACTCCTCCGTAACGCCTCTGAACCTCGCCGAAAATGCTCTGAAACTTCCGAAAATGCCTCCAAAAATCTCCCTCAACCAAAACCCCTACAAACGCCTCCGCAACGCTTCTGATAAAATTCCTGATGATGGCTTCCTGAAATGACTCCGAAACCCCCTTAGGACCCACTTGGACCCCATGTAACGCACATGAGGATGAGACCTTCGGAAACACCCAAAAACGTACCTGTAACCTTCCTTTGCTCTCCCCTGTAAACCATAATAGCCGCCGTTGCGATAGTTCCCGTCATTATTTAATATTCTTATGCACAATATTGGTTCTGAGTAGCTGTCCCTCTTTTTATGCAGGGCATAAAAAAGGTGCATAAATTAAAAGTGCATAAAAATAACATGCATAAAAAGAGGTTTTAGTGTACAAAGAGGATTCAAAAATAAGAACACATTTTTACTGTTTTATTTATATAGCTACAAAAAGTTAACCGATTTCAATGGATTTTTCTCTGTTTGTAAAGTATGCAATATGTCAAAATGTTGTGTAAAAACTTCATTCAATTTTATCTAGCCGTTACAAAGTTATATTTTCTTAAGTGGCACCCGGTCAGTTTTTTTTTTCATATTCAAACTGCTACAACCTTGACAGTATTAATACAAAAGGCTCAAAATTTAACAAAGAATATATATTTATAATAGTATTATACTGTAAATTTTCATAAGAATCGGAGCAGTATTGGTACTTCTATAATCAAAAATGGGCTTTACTGTCCTTAAATTGCCGAAAATTTACTATGGAGCGCTTTGTACAAAATTTTGAAAAGGCAGGTCATTGGTTTTATTTATATATCAACCAATACTTAATGGATTTTGATGAATATTATATGGTATGAGCTATATATAATGTACCATTACTGGTTCAAAAATAAGCTGTCTTGGTATACGCAGTCTAAAGTTATGAAAAAAAAATGATGTGACCAAATTTTGACCGAACACCCTTTAGACGGTTAGGGTAGAGAGTAAAATGGAGAAAAGAGATAGCATGAGATGAGATAAAATTTTCGTAAGATACCTTCAGGAATTCTGTCTGGGATCCCTTCAGGGATTTTTGCAGGTATTGTTTTAGGAAGGATTTTTCAATCCTGGTTGGCATTTCTTCAGGGATTCCGATTCCGGGTAATTTGGCCAAAGCCCATTTTGCCGAACGCCGTTTGGCGAAAAATTGTTTGATCGTTACACAGACTCAATTATCACCTCTAAATTCATTTGATCATAATTCGACCAAGGATTTATAATTCTCCTGGGATTCCTCGAGAAAAGGAATATGAAAGAACATAGATTTCAGCCAAGATTTCTTCAGGCCCTCCAGGATTTTTTTTTTAAGAAATTCGTGCCAGAATTTGGAATGGGATTCTTCCCAAAATTGTTTCCGAGTTTTTTTTTCAGGGATGTTTATAATAATTCCTTCCAGGATTACTTTTTATGATTCTTTCATGGATCACTGCTCAGCTTCCAGCTGGGATTCCTGGTATTCTTAGCGTAATCCCTTCAGGAATTCTTTTAGAAAATACTTAAAGGGGTATTCTGGCCGGCATTCCTTCAGGAAGTCTTCCTCGTGTACTTTCAAAAATTTCTTCCGAGATATATTCAGAAAATCCTAGTGGAAATCTTTTAGGTACAAGCAGAGTATAAGTGCCGGAATTCATGCTGGAATTTTCGGGTTTTTTTTTTCAACTTATTCTTGGGATTCCTCCCTTCGATTTCTTCAACAATTCCTTCCGAAAAAATATTAAAAGTTCTTTCAAGCATTCCTGCCGAGCTTCCAGACGGGATCCCTTCTGTGATTTCTTCAAGGATCCCACCAGAGATTCCGTACGGGATTTATTCCGGGATTACTTCAGGGATTTCTTCTGTGTTTTCAGTGATTCCTCCTCAAGTAACACACTTGTCACGGATGAGTCACGGTGGCGCAGGTTTTTGTTGTGCAGCAGTCACTGTGACTTACTTCTAACAAATAAATACTAGTGTGAGTCATCCTTTTTTGCATTTCATTCATAAGTTGAAAAAATGTGTCTGAAACTTTTGAACCGATACTGTAAAATGATAGCCTAGGATGTTCTGAAAAACTTTGTTGAAGACCGCAAAGCAATCCGATGCTTGTGAAAATAGTTATAACTAACGAACCGCATGCCCGTGTAGTTGCCGGCTTAGAATAGCACTACGGACCGGTAAAAGGTTATTGCGGCCATAATAATTATAAAATGCACCATAGGAAAATAAAAATGCACCATAAATAATTAAGCAATGTACCGATAAAATGCATAGCTTTCTCCATAAATAAATAGAAATGTTCCATAAAAAATTAAAAATGTAGCGGTAAACCAAAAAATTTTCTAGTTAAAAATGAAACATTGTATCAATAAAAAAATAAATAAAACACCATAAACAAACAAGATTGCTCCATAAAAAATAATAAAAACATCCATAAATAATGAACATTTGCTCCATAGTTATACCATATTTGCTCCATAAAAAATTGAAATTGCACCATAAATATCATCAAATTGCACCATAAACAAATTGTAAATTTTACCTCAAACAATGCAAAATCTACAAAAATTAATCAAATTCTGCACCATTAGTAGTATTGCAATTACTAGTTTCAATGTAAATATATAAATATATGTTAATATGTGGAAGTTAAAAGGCAATATTCTGCTCCTTCTGCCATGATAATCTAAAAAGAATCTAATAGAAATAACGTCAGTTGTTATCAGGATACTTAGTTTATTTTATATTTATTTTAAAACATGGATTTATTATTAATCGATGCAGATGTAAAGTAAGAGAACAAGAGTTGACCCTTTTTGATATTTTTTCCGATCAAATTGGAATCATCAATAAATGTATGTAAACTACAAGAATATGGTTAACCCTTTTTCAAAATGCGGGTTCTTTTAATCCATGTGGCGTAGCCTGTGGATGCGTCGTAACTGTGTCGATTCGGTTCCAGGAAATCCACAGATCCAAGAATTTGCCCGGTATAATGCAAACAGTGATGTTATCCCTTTTTTAAGTCCGACAAGCGTTAGCGAGTTCGAACAGCAAGCGATTATAGGGTAAATTGCATCCATAGTTTTTCCATCTTTTAAGTCGTTCTATCATAGATGTGTGCTTCGGTATATGATTTCTGTATATTCTCTTTTTACTTTTCATATTAACATATTCCAATCCACATCCTAAAGTACGATATGTCGTTAGACACTGCATCAATGGTACAATTAGATTGAATTTATGTAGCTTTTACATTCTTTGTGGTAAAATTTACAATTTGTTTATGGTGCAAATTGATGATATTTATGGTGCAATTTAAGTTTTTTATGGAGCAAATATGCTATAACTATGGAGCAAATATTCATTATTTATGGATATTTTTACTATTTTTTATGGAGCAAACTTATTTGTTTATGGTGTTTTATTTATTTTTTTATTGATACAATGTTTCATTTTTAACAAGAATTTTTTTTGGTTTACCGCTACATTTTTAATTTATTATGGAACATTTCTATTTATTTATGGAGAATGCTGTGCATTTTATCGGTACATTGCTTAATTGTTTATGGTGCATTTTGATTTTTCTATGGGGCATTTTCGTTTATCTATGCGTGCATTAAATAGGCTGCCCTACGGACCACCTGTTCCGGGGGTAAAAGTCCACCAAACAGGTAACCCCAATCCAAGGTGTCAGGCGACCCGTGCTGAGGGATGAATGGTTGAGGGGGTTTAAAATATGCTCGATCTTTCACGGAGCCCGTAGCGTGGGTAAGATCACCTTTTTGGGTTGCGTTGCGGCGAAAGATCTACCAAACCGAGCCCTAGTCCTAACTGCTTCCAGCTAGTGGAGCAGCACATTTGAGTAATCAAAGGAAAACACTTTGGTCCTTATTACATTTCACACCTTGTTGAAAGTGATAGGTCTCGGTTTTAGGTGTGGCCGAGATGGATCTTGAAACAAGGAAAAATGGGTTAGTATTCCTAATCTTTTATTCGGTGTTCACTGGTTTGAAACAGAAAGGACTAGGGTTCCGATGCATGGTCAATATCGGTATCATTTCTTGACGTTGTCGTTAAGGGATCCGATTTTGACTGAAAAAGGAGCGTGTTAAAAGCGGAACCTATCAATCAGAATCCTTCCTTGCGATTATGTTGAAAATGACTACTGTAACAAAACCGAATACTTTATAACTTCTCAATGGTGATAAAGTAATACGACATGCACTATACAAAGGACACGGGGTATGGGGCAGCAGGGACGGATGTCCCGGGGCCTGACGCACCCCCCCGCTTGCGAGTCAGCCGCGTAGTTGCCGGCTAAGAATAGGACTACTAACCCCAATTCAAGGTGTCAAGCGACCCGTGCCGAGGAATGAGTGATCGAGGGGGTGAAAAAGATGCTCGATCTTTAACGGAGCCTGTGAGGTACCTGGGCACCCCCCACAGTATGCTGTCCCTTACCGCGTTAATGCAGAGCTCTGGCGTGGTGGACATTATTTCTCGTGCAACTCGTGGGAATAAGTATGAGCAAAAATTCAAAAACAAATAACTTAGGTGGAAGTAGTGGTGCGATCAACCCCTTCGCAAGAAGCGGGTTGATGCGGTCTCCAACAAGGAGAAGCGAGGAGTCAGGTGCTGGAAGCTGCTTACGCAGCTCAAGCGTGGGAGCTCCTGTCCACTCCACGGCAAGCCAGCCGGCGGAGGTTATGGACGGAGCATGGTTGCTGAGGGCCATCAGCCAAGTAGCAGGAAAAGGACGGCCCGCATTGGAGGTAGCTGAGCAGCAGCTTGGCAAAATTATTGACTTCGCGACAACTAAGTCGAATATAAGCAAGGACCTGAAAACGGCCTTGCTTCGGCTTAGAGCGTCAGTCGATGAGGCCAAGCAGGAGCACGCGGTCGCGTTGCTGGCTGCGGCAGCGGCGGAACCCGCAAAGGAGAAAGCGTCTAAGCTTACGCAAACGGAGGCCTTCTCTTTCGCGGGTAGTCCGAAGAGTGTGGAAGCGAATGCTCGTGACAAGCATTCGCAGAAGCGGGCGAGGCAGCCGTCAGGTGAGGAGCTGTCTGGCGGTGCCCGCAAGGCCAGGCGCATAATAACCCCGAAAGCCGGTGGTTATGCCGGAAAGTCGGACCCCAGCCAGGGTTCCCGGAAAGCTGGGAAGGGTGGGCCTGAAAAGGCCGGCCCGTCCCGGAATGATGTGAACAAGGGGTTGCGACCAATGGTGGGCCCTCAGCAGCCACAGAGCAGGGCGATCCAAGGAGAGGACCCTCCTTGGACAAAGGTAGAGCGGAAGAGGAAGAAGAAGGTGAATCCGCAGGCAGAAGTGCAGGTCGCCAAGCCAAGGCGTAGGAAGGCAGGTGCCAGGCGCGAAAAAGGTGACGCTATCGTCATCAAGACCGAACAGTCGAAATACTCGGACGTCTTGAAGGCGATGAGGTGCGACGCCAAGCTTGAGGGTCTTGGAGCCGACGTACGCAGTATCAGACGTACTCGTACGGGCGAAATGATCCTGGAGCTTAAGCGCGAGAAGGATCACAAGGGCGCCGCCTACAAGAGGCTGGCAGAAGAGGTCCTTGGTGATGGAGTGGAGGTGAGGGCTCTTACGCATGAGGCGACTCTGAAGGTCAAAGACCTAGACGAGATCACCGAAGCGGAAGAGCTCGTCACGGCACTGCGGCAACAGTGCGATGTTCAGGTGGCCGCCACAGCCGTCAGGCTGCGGAAGGGGCCAGCAGGGACACAGATAGCTCTGGTTCAGCTACCTGTGGCGGACGTTAAAAAGTCCGTTAAAGTAGGGCGGATAAAGGTGGGCTGGTGTGTATGTCACCTGACATTCCACGAGCCACCAGAGGTTTGCTTCAGGTGTCTGGAACCAGGACACAAGTCGTGGGACTGCAAAGGCCCCGACAGGCGCAAACTGTGTAGGCGATGCGGCGCTGAAGGTCATAAGGCCCAAAGCTGCACGAGTCCGCCCATCTGCATGATCTGTACCGGGAAAACCTCGAAAAACAGACATACGATGGGTGGTCCAGGGTGCCCGGCCTTTAAGAAAGCCGCAGTGAACAACAAATCACAGTGCAGGTAACGCAGCTGAACCTGAACCACTGTGATGCGGCTCAGCAACTGCTTTGTCAGGCGGTTTCTGAGTCGGAGACGGATATCGCCATCATTTCGGACCCATACCGAGTACCCGCCAGCAACGGCAACTGGGCCTCGGATGGGACTAGGAAAATGGCGGCGATATGGACGACGGGTAAATACCCCGTGCAGGAGTTGGTGTCTACTACCTATGAGGGCTTCGTGGTCGCCAAAGTAAACGGGGTCTTCTTCTGTAGCTGTTATGCGCCTCCGCGGTGGCCGATCGAGCGGTTTACGCAAATGCTGGACCGCTTAACGACCGTGCTAACAGGGCGAAGGCCGGTGGTAATAGCGGGTGACTTTAATGCCTGGGCCGTGGAATGGGGAAGCCGTTTCACGAACCAGCGGGGTCAGATCCTGCTAGAAACACTGGCCATCTTAGATGTCGACTTGGCTAACGTCGGTACCAAGAGTACCTATAGTCGAAACGGAGCGGAGTCAATTATTGACGTGACCTTTTGTAGTCCTGGCCTAACAAGTAGTTCGAACTGGAGAGTAGATGATGGCTACACTCACAGCGACCACCTGGCGGTTCGCTACAGTATCGACTACAACAACAGCAGACAGCGGATAGAAGAAGAGGCGGCTAGGCCAAGGCCAAGCCCTCGTAGGTGGAAGACATCATACTTCGACGAAGAGGTATTTAGGGAAGCGCTCCGCCGTGAGCGAAACTTACTCGGTTTAGACGGCGACGAGCTGGTAGCGGTGCTCTCACGTGCGTGTGATGCGACCATGCCTAGGCGAGTCCACCCTAGAAATGGGAGGCCACCGGCTTACTGGTGGACCGACGCGATTGCGGACCTGCGCCGCACCTGCCTACGGGCTAGGCGGCGGATGCAGCGAGCACGATCAGAGGAAGAGCGAAACGAACGGCGGGTGGTGTTCGCCGCTGCAAAAGCCGCGCTCAAGACCGAGATAAGAGCAAGCAAAAAGGCCTGCTTTGAGGGTCTCTGTCAGAGTGCCAATACGAACCCGTGGGGTGATGCCTACAGGATCGTTATGGCCAAGACGAGAGGTGTGATGGCTCCTACAGAGCAATCTTCAGAGATGTTGGTGGGGATCATTGGAGGACTTTTTCCGCGTCATGATCCTAGTCCTTGGCCTCCTTTCGTAGGACAGCCGGGGACTGGGGCTGGCGATGAGGAAAGGGTCACCGATGTGGAACTTGCGGGGATAGCTAAGTCCCTTAGCGTAGGTAAGGCCCCAGGTCCGGACGGAGTTCCGAACCTGGCCTTAAAAGTAGCTATTGCAGAAGCTCCCGAGATGTTCAGGTCTGCTATGCAGAAATGCCTGGACGAGGGAGTTTTCCCAGAAGCTTGGAAGAGGCAGAGCCTGGTACTATTGCCAAAGGCGGGGAAACCACCCGGAGACCCGTCGGCATATAGACCAATATGCTTGATTGACACGGCGGGGAAGGTGCTCGAAAAGATCATCCTCAATAGAATGTTGAAGTTCACTGAGGGCGTAAATGGTCTCTCGAGCAACCAGTATGGCTTCCGGAAGGGGAGGTCCACCGTAGACGCTATCTTGTCGGTTACAAAAACCGCCGAGAAAGCACTCGAGCCTAAGAGGAGGGGAATTCGCTTCTGCGGGGTAGTGACTCTGGATGTAAGGAATGCATTTAATAGCGCCAGTTGGGCTGCTATTGCCGATGCGCTCCTGCGTCTGGGGATACCGGAGTACTTGTACAAGATTCTCGGAAGCTACTTCCAGAATCGCGTACTAGTTTACGACACGGAGGTGGGTCGGAAGTGCTTTCACATAACCTCAGGAGTCCCGCAAGGTTCCATCCTGGGTCCGGTGTTATGGAATGTCATGTACGACGAGGTGTTGAGGTTAGAGTACCCAGTGGGAGTGGTGATCGTTGGATTTGCCGACGATATTACGCTCGAAGTCTACGGTGAAACGATCGAGGAGGTGAAGTTGACTACCGACCACTCGATCAAGGTTGTGGAGGCGTGGATGCGGTCCAGAAAACTGGAGCTGGCTCACCACAAGACAGAGGTGACGGTCGTGAACAACATGCAGTCGGCGCAGCAGACGGAGATCAGTGTAGGAGAGTGCACTATCCTGTCGAAGCGCTCTGTCAAGCACTTGGGCGTGATGATCGACGATAAGCTTACCTTCGGTAGCCACGTCGATTATGCCTGTAAAAGAGCCTCCACAGCTATTGCGGCACTGTCCCGGATGATGTCCAATAGCTCAGCGGTGTACGCCAGTAAGCGCAAGCTTCTGGCTAGTGTTGCTACGTCCATACTTAGGTATGGCGGCCCGGCGTGGGGTACCGCGCTAAGTACTGAATGCTACCGACGGAAGCTGGAAAGTACTTACAGGCTTATGTGTCTGAGGGTTGCAAGCGCGTACCGTACCGTGTCACACGACGCTCTCTGTGTCATTACTGGTATGGTGCCCATCAGCATTCTTATCAGTGAGGATATGGAGTGCTTCGAAATGCGCGGCACAAGAGGCATACGCAAGACTGTCAGGATGGCCTCTATGGTCAAATGGCAGCGCGCGTGGGACAGTTCCACCAAAGGAAGGTGGACCCATAGGTTGATACCGAGGGTAGATAGTTGGATTAATAGGCGCCATGGGGAAGTTTCATTCCACCTGACACAGGTCCTTACAGGTCATGGTTGCTTCCGACCCCACACTACCCTAACCTTCCTGTTAGGGTGTCTGATGAGCAGATTTATCCCCCTATGGTTTAGAAGGAAAAAAAAAAAAAGGACAAAAAAGGACACGGGGTATACCACAATAGATCAAAATATTGGTCGCAGTGGTTATGTCCCGAACAGAGAAAAAAAAAAACGAACCGCATGCATGTGTTTATGTTTTAACATGTAAAGAAATAACAATAGCAACAAAATCATGCTGTTTCGCCAACCAATGCCAACGCTTTAACTTTTTTTATAAGCATCAGATCACTTCGCGGTCTTCGACAAAGTTTTTCAGGATACCATAGGCTATGTTTTCACTTTATCGGTTAGATGGTTTTAGAAAAATACGAGCTTGTTATGAGAGGAATGCAAAAAAGTGTGTCTTCCCATGTAAAACCCCATACAAACTTCAAACGCGATGCGAAAACTTAGACATAACCGATCGTGCTCAAATTTTGCACACTTATTTGGGTCCTGAAATGGGATCAAAAAAGCTTTGATCTGATGGGATACCATTGAATTTTTCATTTTTCCATATAAACAATGACCCACTCTAATAAACACAAAAATTGCTACTCTTTTGTGACAAGTGTATTACTTTATTGCTTGGGTCTCAGGATTTCCACAGGGAATCTTCCTCTAGCGAGAGTACTAGCATATGAGAGTGGAGGAGTGAGAGAGAAATAGATAAACAGATAGATGTTACGGGTATTTTCGGCTTTCAGTCTTCGCGTAATCATAAACGGATTTATGCTCTACACCTGACGTTTCGGCTACACGTATTGAGCCTTTTTCGAAGGATCTACAAATGGACAATTTAGTACAACATTTAACAACATAGTTTACAAAATCTTACAGATAATCACTCCGTTCAATCGTGAGTTATAATGTGTTGAACATAGTCGCACGTCATCCATTCAGTGGTTGAGTTCGATCGTTGGCGCAATTTTTAAATCTACCGGTTCACTTATATTGGGTTTTGTTTTACCTCTTACACTTGTCGGTCACTTTCGCACACACCGGTAGATTTAAAAATTGCGCCAACGATCGAACTCAACCACTGAATGGATGACGTGCGACTATGTTCAACACATTATAACTCACGATTGAACGGAGTGATTATCTGTAAGATTTTGTAAACTATGTTGTTAAATGTTGTACTAAATTGTCCATTTGTAGATCCTTCGAAAAAGGCTCAATGCATGTAGCCGAAACGTCAGGTGTAGAGCATAAATCCGTTTATGATTACGCGAAGACTGAAAGCCGAAAATACCCGTAACATAACCACAATCACAGTCGATCCCCATACATCGTAAACAGATAGAAATAGGCTATTTGATGCACCTAGGTATCTCTAGTAAATCATGATGTCATCTGAAAGTCATCCTCTTATTATTTTTGAGTATTTATCCTCTCTTTCATTCAATATAAATGAATTGTATCGAAACGGATCTTAATACTACGATAGTATACAAGTTGCGCTAAAATAGAGCTTGAAAAAATGTCAAGCGTTGAGGACCCACAATGAAGAATTTTTTGAAACTACACCATAGACATATTTTTTTCGTAGAATCGTGTTTACCTTATTGGACCTTGACTGTTGATAACATAGTTTAAGAAGATTAAAGTTGTAAGACACCTTGGGCTTTAACAGATTTAACCTTCCAGGACGCGCGCCATCAAGCAACCGAAACTGCACCGCGCTCGCGCTGTATACCAAAAGCGAGGTTTTTTGGTAGCGTTGTACTTTTTACAACAGCGCGCGCTGAAGGGTTAAGCAAATAGGTAGTTACTTGTATGCTTTTTGTTTATCCTGAAGTTTCAAACTTTGAATATAAACTTTAAAGCATACTTAACCGTTATGTGTCCGACAAACTTTTTGCTTTTTCTACACCGTGCTTTTTAAATGGGCGCTGGGTACCCGGGTCGGGAACCCTGTCGGCCACATAAGGGTTAAATTATTATTACTTTCAAAGTTTAAAAATAAGCACATGTTTGATGAAAATCATTCTTTTTGTATAAAATAAGTTTTTATAACTTTTTACTCCAGTTGTCTCACGATATATATTATGGTTCCCACAGTCCGGTTTTGCTCAAAACTTTCTAAAACTTTTTCTCGACAAGACTCAACATATTTTTCGGTCATATATTATGATATGATTTTTATAACATTTTGCATAAAATATAAAAAAGCACCGTTGGCAATTTTCATTCATTCAAGTAACAGATTTATTTGCATGTCCAGATGATTGCAGGTTTAGCTTCAATCGCTAAGCGAAATAAAATCAAAAGTTTCCAAATTTTGCACAGTTGTTTTCGTTTTAGAAAAAAAAAAAACCATTATGCAATTAAATCTATTATTTTTTTTTTTGTTCAACTCATTTTATTGTCAACATTGATTCATTATGCAACAAAAATGAGTTGCGTATTAAAGAAATAGTTGCATCATATTCATAATGCTACGCGTATGAGTCGCATTATCAATATTATTCAACTCAAATGAGGTGTATGTATATAGTTAAAAAACATTGCATTAAATTGTGTATAGAACTCGTTGCAAAACTCGTTTTTTCAGCACTCGGCTAGCCTCTTTAAATAAATGTTCGACTCCTGCTGAAAAAATCGTTTTTTTGCTACTCGTTGTATGAATAACTATTGTTTCAGAAACATAATTATCTTGACCCACTCTAGTACAAAGGTTCAATGGACAGAACGTTCATCCACTTTGCGTTCCCTTTCCTAAGTGGGAGTGCCAAGAAATCCAATATCCTGCCCTTGTTTGCTCAAACGATGAACTCGAAAATGTTGGCCTCCAAAAACACCCGTTGGTATTAGTCCACTTCGAGGTTGTCGCGCATCCGGTTGAATTTTCATTTGTTCGCAATGGCCTCCGGTACCGCATCCGTATTCGAAACCTACGGCAATGTAATCGTTCTGTTGAAATGCGTTGGACTGCACCCACCGGTGACGAGTCCAAAACGGCAAGGTCAGCTTCGCTACCGACTGTTTAATCTGATTTGTTTGACCTTTATCGGCTGTTTCCACGGTTTGCTGATGCTGCGCTTCCTGCTGGGAACGGATTTTGCGCGCTTCAACACCGGTTCGGTGATTGTTGAACAGATGTTGAATGCTTTCTATGTGGCGCGGTACCTGATGTCCATAACGGTGTCGTTCTACGCATACAGTTGTTTGGAGCAATCGCGTCGTATGTTGTTCGAGCTGGATCAAGTCAGTGAGATGATTTGTCGGTTGGATCCTATGAATCCGGCACCTTTTGGAGCGATCGAGTCTCGTTGTGTGCTTCGGATGGTTTTAACGGGGTCCATCGCTAGCCCATTGATTGGTTCGATGATTTTGAACAAGTATATCGCACATTACAGAGGCATCGTGGATGGGTTGGGAATGTTTTACGGATTTAGTCGATTCCTGTACGCTTGCGGTTATGTTCAGGTGTGGCTCCATTCGACGGTTGTGTTGCTTTTGGTGCGGTCGAGATATGTGGCACTTAATCGGATTGTAAGGTATGTATTGTGTAGCTAGGTAGTTGAAGTTTTACATAAAAATATGTGGCTTAGACTTATTGGGTTTAGTTCCTGGTATGATTTGCTATCTTTTTGCTTTTTCGTAGAAATGAACTTGCAATACCACAAAACTTCAATCGTCCTGAGCATTTTTATTGCATCAGCAAACGAGGTAATTTGAATCTACCTTTATTTTGGTAGCCACTCCCAATTGTTTGCACGACAGTCAAACCTGTCTCTTCAATTTCCTACTGACTGTTTCAAACGAATCAAACAGATACAGCACTTCAGTATGGTTCAAACTCGCACCCTAGCAGGACCCCCATAAACGCCAAAATGTACTGGTTCCAAGTGGACAACGTATTCCAGTCAATCCGTCCGTTGATCATAGTTTTGAAAGTGTTTGGTTTCATTCCGATCATAAACCATCAAACCGAAGCTTCCAAAAAGATACCATTCTGGCGCTCCTTTCTCTACACAGTGTGCTTCGGTAGCCTTTACCTTTACGCAATTGTTACCTATGTCACCAGGGGTACCTACACCCGCAAGTACAACTCGGTCATCCTTGGTCGAGCCGAAACCTTTTTCACTGTGCTCTTTTACTCGATAATCATAACATCTATCGGAAGTGCGTTTGCAAATCGGAACTCCAACCAGCAAGTTTTGTGCAAACTGCACCGAATGGATCAGATTCTAAAGGTGAAACTTCGATCCCATGTTGACCATCAAAGCATTCACCTGCTGATGACTGTCGGCGTTGGGTGTCATTTTATGATGACTATGCTCATTTGCGGTTTCTACGAGTTCCTGTATGTGTTTGTTTTCGAACAACTCGGGCTCATCAAGGATCGACTGTTGTTCCACTTTATCTGCGGTTTTTCGTTCATGTTGACTATGGTCGTTCCAATTGTTCAGGTGTTACTGCTGATTGCGAGATACAAAGCCTTGAACAGCGCATTTCGGTGAGTAATATAGTTGATACCCTCGTATTTAATATTACGTCTGCCTTATTTATCCCGCTTCTTTTTGTTCATAGATATACAGTATGATAATTCTTCAAAATTCTGTGTCCCTATATTCGTCCTATTTATTTTATTTGTGGTTAAGGTGTACTCGATCTCTTAAATAAAATAAAATACTAAATTCTGGGGGAGGTAACTGAATATGTGACTTCAGAAGGATTCCGAAAGCGAAAGTGAAGAAATCTTCCAAATCATCTGAAAGCTTAAACTACCCAGTGTAATTGGAACATTCCAGTCTCAATCAAACAACCATTCATTCTTTTATTGAGCATTACAATCATAATAATACTGAATCAACAATTCTTCCCCTCAACACTCGGTTTGTGGCTGCAGTTCCCCATCCTCGGCCGCGTCCCACACTTTCCATATCGTTCTGCACCTGGTCGGCCCACCTTGCACACTGTCCTCCAGGCTTCTTGTACCATCCTAGCGAACACCAGCTTTGTAGGGTTGTGTTCCGGCATCCTCACAACATGCGCTGTCCATCGTATCCTTCCAGTTTTTGTGACCTTCCGGATGCTAGGTTCGCCGTAAAGTACAGCGAGCTCGTGGTTCATTCTTCGTCACCACACACCGTTCTCCTGCACACTACCAAAGATGGTCCCAAGCACCCGCCGCTTGAACAATTCGAGTGCTTGCATGTCCTCGAGCATAGTCGAGGTCTCGTGCCCTTAGAGAACTACCGGTCTTATCAGCGTTTTGTACATAGTATCTTTGGTGTGAGGGCCCAAGTAACAATTATACTTTTGTTGCAATCCTGAAGTAATTTCTAAGATTGAATAATAAAACTTAGCAATAAAGCTCTTTGTTCTGCAAATCCGAGATTTCATGCCAATTTACATAAAATTTCCATAAGACTAATCGGGCCCACTCTTCAGGAGATCTTCAAGGCTGCTTTTAAAGACCGCTTTGAAACTAGTTGTATTTATGTAATTGCACTGATGATTGATTATAAGAACTTCATAAAACTTTAACAAGAATAGCTTGAGGCATGTTGATCTTTAAGCTGTCTTGCTCAAAAGTGCTAATAGTGCATAATAAATGAAATCTCTTAGCTAAGCATTATGCAGATGCGAACTAGTTTTGTTTCATGGATGAAATATTAATTGAACTGCGAAATAATTTTCATCAAATTGATATGGCTAAAACATTTAAATTGCCTGACTGTTCATTAATGACAGCGAATCAAAATGCTGTCATGCCTCAAAGATAATACCAATCATTAAAATACGAAGACAAAAATTTCCTTAAAAAACAAAAGGCTACGTCACTTTTTCAATGCTTTCGAAACATGGCTGCCGTTCCAAGCGAACAAAACTCATACAGCCGCCATCGATTGTTATTACTCTCAGGTTATTACCTTTAATTCAAACTACCTCAAAACAATGATGGAATCAAGTTACCTTGCATGAAATCTACAGCATTAATAAAAGGTTGTTTTTACTAGTGATGACCTTAAGGCACATTTGTCGTCTTGAATGAAATTTATTCGTTTTATTCAAGAGTAACAGCCTTTGACAATTGTTTGTTCACCTTTTTGGAGCTAGAAAGTTGTTTCTGTACATTTCGCGTCAGGATGTGCCAAATCTGTTAAAGTTTCGTGTATTTAATAAGTGTATTACTAAAACTGAGCATGAGAAGAGTCACAGTAAGTACTCATTTCATTTTCGATTCAAGTTGCTGTTCCCTGTGTGAGTAACTGGCTGAAGGTTGGACGACAGCAACAAGCTACTCGCATTTTTAATTTGCTATAAAATGTATATTTCGTCGAAATGATTACTTTTGAGCACCAAAACGGCAAAATAACCAGTGAGCAATAATATTTGAGTGTTTATATATACATAAGAAAGCTGTTCACGACCATTTTTTTGCAAAATTATCATTTGAGTTAATAAGATAGTTCGTTGTTTTATTATTCCGCTTAGTTCTTGTTCCATAGTAGCAACTCTAGCTCAAGAATTGAAAGCTTTAAGAAGTTTTTGAAGGAGAACAACTCAGATGAATTGTACTTGAATAAACGCAGCATAAACTTTTAATAAAATTTGTTGATGTTATGTGTTGAAAATAACTTCATATATGTCTTAAAACTTATTATAAGATTAAATGCCTTAGTGAATCAAGTTGTTTTATGCGCGATTTTCAAAATTATCTTGAAGCTTGTTTTGAAGAAAACTTAAAAACCGCATACGAACGGAGATTGTTTTCTCTTGATAAAAACAACTAGGGTAATTCACTAGTTGTTGAACACTACCCAAATATTGAACAGTTTCAGAAAGTTTTATTATAAATCTTACTTAAGAAATTTTCGCTCAACGTAAACGTATGATGTTGATGCATATATATGTGTGTCACGATATTGCTCCAATTAAGTTACAAAATTATACATATTTCACATCAAAAATATTGATTGAAAATTTTGTACCGCTGATGACATGAAAACTGCACAATTCTTAAGATTAATTTTAAGGAATTGCTGTTACGATATGAGCTTGGCGTGCAAATCGACTACAAATATCAAAGTCACACCATAGTTAAAAGAACTGGAAGGATGTTGTTAACAGTTTAACATTTTTTTAAATCACTTTTTCATTGTAATTTAATTTGAAAAAAATATTTTTCTTATCACACTATCATTATGCATCCATGATCCAATTGTTGATCACTGGCATAACCTACGATGTTAGCATGACTGCCAGATTTTTTACACTTTACCTAACCGTGTATTTCTTGGGGTTTCAAGGGCGTTCCAGTGATGTTCCAGGGGTGTTCCAGAGGGCTTCAGAAAGGTTCCAGTGGTTTTCAATGGGATTCAAAGGCGTTCCAGAGGTGTTCAATAGGGATTCAGAGTGTTAAGGGGGTCCTAGGAGTATTTCAAGGCGTTCCAGGTGGTTCAGAAGCAACCCACGGGTTTTGAAGGGATTTCAGGGACGTTCCATGAGTGTACTTGGGGCTTGAGTGGGTCCTATGAGTTTTCATGAGTGTTTCAGGGACTTTTAAAGGCGTACTTTTCTTCTGTCGTATTTGCTTCTAATCAAATCTCTTCAGTCATTTTGCATCTAGTCATGTTTAAAAAGAATTTAAGTCCACTAGAGCGCTCTTCAAATGAGCGATTCCTTGTCATTGAAGGACAAACGTTTTGAAATCCCGCTTCAACAGTACATCAGAACTTTTTTATGGGATTTTTTGGCGCTATATCGGTCTTCGGGTTTCTTTAAAACAACCGGTTAGGTTAAAAGCCGACGTTTCGAATGTTTATTCATTCATCCTCAGGGCAAACTACAAATTTCACATTTAGTCACTTATTAACATATAACATACAGATTATACAAATTACTTACACCAAACAGTTATTTCTATGTCAAGTGGTTTTTGAACATTGATTTTGGAACGGCTGACAAAATTACACTGCAATATTTAAACAAAAATTCGGACATAGTGACTAAATTCATTTGAATGGGTCTAACATTTAACGTAGCACAAACTTACACAGCTTTCACCCGCGCACATCCAAACGGTTATGAATCAAAATGTTTCAAATGAGAGATATCAAAACCCATATGGAACGGACAAGGAGAGATAACAGAGAACATAAAACATAGAGAGTGAGATATTATCTATTATCGCCCTTCGTCCGCGATTGAGTGCAGGAAACCCGAATAAACTACATTCAAATTGCTCGTGTCGGTTCTGAAATTTACCGTTGTGTTGTCACAAAAGATGTGACACATTTCGAGTATTTGAAGCGCATGTAGCCGGTTGTCCTGTTCTACGATCTTTGTTTTCGACAGATCGAAACGATGATCGTTCTCAATCGCATGTACCATTAAAGCCGTCTTTTTGAATTCTTCCTCCCTCTCATTCGCCTCCAGTGGATCAGAAGACTTCAGCTCTGTATACCGATTGATGAGTGATCGGTGTCCAGAGAGGCGGTTTTTTAGTTGCTGTGTTGTCAAGCCAATGTAGGAAGCGTCGCAGTCAATGCAGGGGATGCGATAAATCACATTCCGTTGCTCCAACTGTGGCGTCTTATCTTTTAGCTTGGAAAACAACAACCTATTGGTTTTGACGCATTTGAAACTTAGTGTGATGCTGGGAAAGTTTCTTCTAATAACTTTCGCAAGAGCCGGAGTAAGGTTATCAACGTGATGGAGAGATCGATATGTTTTTGGTTCAGGATTAGTATTGCCACTATCATTAGGTACATTGGTGCTTCGGTTGATAAATCGGTTTACAAGCCGATTTATCAACGCACTCGGATAGTTATTGTTGAGCAAATACTCCCTTACCAAATACTTCTTCTCGTTTTCCGATCTGCATGTCGACAGCCGAAACACTCTCCCAATGAAACCGGTGGCCGTGTTTAATTTTTGTGTGAGTGGGTGAAACGAGAAATAATTCAAAATGCGTCCCGACGCAACAGGCTTTTTGTACCAGTCCGTGGTGATCGTCTGTTGTTCTGTGCGTATAAGCAACATGTCAAGGTACGCAAGCTTATTATTCTCTTCAATTTCACACGTGAATTGAATATGTGGATTAAACCCGTTAAGAGAATTCTTCACATGTTCAATCTTTTCGATTGGGAGAGCGGTAATGAGGTCGTCGACAAACTTTTTCAGAAACGGGATGGGTATATCGATCGCACCGAGCACGTGATCGAGTAGAGCGATTCCAAGCAACAGCATCAAAATTAAGGAAAATTTTTAATTCATGATTTTCTATTGAACTGAAACTTTGCACAGTTTTTCAGTTCCATCTAAATCGCCATTTTTCGATATCAAATTTTTATTTAGAGCCACGACTAACTTTTCAAAAGGGTGTATGTGAAAATGGTTCAAAAATATTCAAAAATATGCACAGCCAAAACGGATTGTTCGATTGTTATGAATTTTTCAGCAAAGTTAGATAGCTAAATGGTGATTTCTAAGAAAATATACACTGTGAAAAAAAATCTATTTTATCATTGAAAAACATCATTTTTGTCACAAAAACTCAAATATCTCAAAACCCTATCTTTTTACCAACTTGAATTTTTTAGGGAAAACGGTACATTGTATTAGCAATCTACCATAAAAATTTGGTGATGGTAAACTAATAAACAAAAAAGTTATAACATTTCAAAAATTTCACAATTTTTACATTTAGTAAAAAAAAAAATTTTCTGTGTAAATTATTTCGGCCGGGAATCGCGATTTGATGCTGATTTTATTGTTCAGCAAAGTTAGATAACTAAATGGCGATTCCTAAGAAAATATACACTGTGAAAAAAATCTTTTTTAACATTAAAAAATATCATTTTTGTCACAAAAACTCAAATATCTCAAAACCCTATCTTTTTACCAACGTAATTTTTTAGAGAAAACGGTCCATTGTATTAGCAATCTACCATGAAAATAAACAAAAAAATTATGACAATTCAAACATTTCACAATTTTCACATTTAGTAATAATTTTTTTTAGTGTAAATTATTTCGGCCGGAAATTGAAGTTTGATGCTGATTTTATTGTTAATGGCCTTGCGTGAGTAAAACAAGTTGTTTTTATTATATATTATATATACTAGACCTGTTCACTTTGAAACTTTTTTTCTCCGATTCTCCGTGACACATCAAATTATCAATCCACATGTAAAACCAAGTCTTCAGTCCAAAATTGAGCCAAATTGATGAAGATTTAAAGGTGTATCAAATCGATTTTGTGTTTTTTTAGCCGTTTTCACAGAAATTTACTCAGAAATTCACAAAATTGCTCCGAAAAGATGCCGGAGATACCGTTAAGATATAGTTAGAACAATACTCTACAACTTTGCCGAAGACACTACGGTGTTTAAATTGCGTATTTCGAAGTTATTCAACAATTTTCGTTAAAAAATCACGACAAAACACGATATTTTTACGATTTTACATATAAAAGTCATGTAATTTTACATTGTTTTAGGTGACTAAATTAATTTGCGATTACTCCTTTGTGTAACGAACATTTCGTCCATACATCGTTTTTGTGTAGGAATTCGTTTTCATTGACTAATTATCAAAAGTATGTCAAGTTGATACTAAAAATCGCACAGAGTTACCAGCACGAATTAAAACAAAGTTACCCATGATTAAGACGTCATGCCATCGTATTCTAATGTCTTTTGATTCAAGTATCAGAAATGGTGCGGATGGTAAGGCTCAAGCTTGCGGATCAGAAGGTCCCAGGTTCAAGCTCAAATACATGATAAACTTTTTTTTTCTTTCTTTGTAGCAGTTAGGATGATGAATCTGCCATGACTTACACGCAATCTCCCAAAGAATAATGATCGGGAGCTGCCAATTAAGCCCATTTTAGGACTTGCTAGATATTTAGTTTATACTTGTTGACAATAAATCGTCTCGACGATATCAGCTCGGCGAAATATTTAGCATCTGTTTGATAATGATCAATTTATCTAAAACAATTCAATACGATGATGGAACTGCTTCTACGGTGCTATGATGCCAAATTGCAATGAGATGCAGTGCGTAGTTTCATCAACTTATAGCAGGATCGAGACGCAAAAAAATGCTATTCCAGGACTCGAACCTTGAATCTTCGAATCCACAATCTCATGCTCAACCAACTGCACCAAATTTAAACTGATGCAGATGAGACAAAGAAGTGTAATGACGTTCAAATCATGGGTAACTTTGTTTTATTTTATGCTGGCAACTCTGTACAATTTTTAGTATCAACGTGACGAACTTTTGATAATTAGTCAATGAAAACGAATTTCTACACTAAAATGATGTATGGACGAAATGTTCGTAACACATAGGAGCAATAGCTCATAAAATTAGTCACCTAAAACAATGTAAAATTACATGACTTTTACATGAAAAATCGTAAAAATATTGTATTTTTTGGTGATTTTTTAACGAAAATTGTTGAATAACTTTGAAATACGCAATTTAAACACCGTAGTGTCTTCGGCAAAGTTGTAGAGTATTGTTCTAACTATATTTTAACGGTATTTTCAGTAGCTTTTTGGTGCAATTTTCTGGATATTGAAGTACATTTTCGTGAAAATGCTCGAAAAAACACAAAATCGATTTGATACACCTCTAAACCTTTATCAATTTGGCTCAATTTTGGACTGAAGCCTTGTTTTTGCATGTGGATTGATAATTTGATGTGACACGGGTAGGTCAAAAAAAGTGAACAGGTCTAATATATACATATAATATACTATGTACCGTAATATTCCGATTTTATCACGCCCTCCGCGCATTAGTCGTTTATTCATTAATTTGCTGTTACATTTGAGGACAAGTGTTTTCCCTCTTCTTCAAGATGAATGTTGAAAGCGTGTTTTGCAACGTTAAAAATATTGAAAAGGGTATAGATGTTGAAGAATATTACAGGGCATTTTTGAAAAGGGGCGTAATTAAATTGTTTAAACAGATGTCGCTGATGGCAATTTCTCAGTTGTTGTCGTTTTCGAACTTCCTGCGCCCTGCTTTACCGATGATATACAGATGGCTCGTTTGTCAAATTCTAGACGGCAGGACGTGCAAATGCGTAATTTTGTACACAATGTGGACATTTGGGCATAACCAGTCTCTTTCAGTTTATCTATGGTGCTTTCGGTGAGATTTCGTAACTCTTTTGAACATTTTTTTTCATCAAACGGTCTACAAGAGAGCGTTGAGTTGAAGACCTTTGAGAAAGCGACTGTTCATCTTGTTCGTTAGATTATAATAAACAAAATCACTTATTAATTTTAACTTACTTGTTTGGTGTTGGTGGCTGAAGAAAAAAAATACTATACAATTTTTAATATTCATAGCGGTAGTATTTTTTTGTTTTTTTCGTGAGCATTGTCAGGTATGTATACAGACAAACAAACGTAACACTGGCGAAATTTTCATTGACCACGCCTTCAACGATCATTTTGAATCTTGGTTGTGGCTTTCATAACAAGAAGAGCGCCCATCGTTTTTCTTTACGTTTGACGTTTCACACTAGCGCCTTCTGATGACGATATTGCACAACGCAGTGTTTCGTGAAACATTTCCACCAGGTGGTGATAGTGTGAACTGGGCGATGAATTTTCACTAAAATTGTTCTAGGCGTTTCGTCTGTTTGTCTGTGGTATGTACCTCTTATGCATTTGTTGTTGTTGAAGTTACTCGCATTCTTCCGATCATAAAGTCTGTTCTCTACACACTTAATTTTGATTACCGAGTTCGGTAATTTTTTGACGAGATTAAAACTGCTGAGCACCGAACTCGTTCAGCAAAAATGCATTGTTTACCTTTTCCATACGATTTTGACAGTTGTTTTACTGAGCCTCAGTAAAATCGATTACCGAAACTACTGAGATCGTACTGCTGTTATAATCTCGTCAAAAAAGTACCGAACAGGCAATTCAGAAATAAGTGTGTAAGAGGGATTTTTTTTGCGGATAAACTAGACGTATACGCGTATAAAAAACTTTTATTATACAGCTTTTGTCTTAAAAATAAATTCAATTCCATTTTTCTTATAATCAACAGCTTTTCAACACTATCAAGGGATTTTTTCACCAGTCACGTACAATAAAAAGTATGACAATCTCAATATTTTTGATCACAACACTGGATCGCGTCTAAGTTTCAAATAGATACTATAGTAATTACGAATAATCAAACTAAAGTATCATGAAAACAACTTCTTTAATTCAGGCGGTAGCCTTTACAATAAAATCAGCATCAAAATATAATTCTCGAAATAATTTACACAGAAGAATATTTTTTTTTGTTACTAAATGTAAAAATTGTGAAATGTTTGAAATGTCATAACTTTTTTGTTTATCAGTTTACCATCACCAAAATTTTATGGTAGATAGCTGATATAATGGGCCATTTCCCCTAAAAAATTGAAGTTGGTAAAAAGATAGGGTTTTGAGATATTTGAGTTTTTGTGACAAATATCATATTTTTTCAAAGTAGAAAAAGAAATTTTTTACAGTGTATATTTTCTAAGGAATCATCATTTAGTTATCTAACTTTGCTGAAAAATTTATAACAATCGAACAATCCGTTTTTGCTGTACAGCTTTTAGAATATTTTAGAACTATTTTCGCATACACCCTTTTGAAAAGTTAGTCGTGAGTGAATATGAAGGTTTAATATCAAAAAATGGCGATTTATATGAAATTGAAAAACTGTGCAAAGTTTCAGATATTTTTGAAATGGTCGCTCAGGATCGACTGACATGACTCCGTGGAATTCCTCAGTAGCGTTTCCATCACCAGATCTGCAAGCGCAGGAGACAATGGGTTGCCCATTGCCGTGCCTGCTTTCTGACGATAGAAACTGCCGCGGTGCACGAAATAGCTGGAGGAGAGATTAAAATTTATCAATTCAACGAACATATCCACATTCTTTATGGTGGTGTTTTTCTCGATCAGACTCCAATTATTTCGTACCGCTTCGATTGCGATGTCTCGCGGAATACATGTAAACAAACTTACTACGTCAAACGATACCAATACATAGCCCGGGGGCAAAGTGACGTTGTTTATAAATGTGCAAAATTCGTAGGAATTTTGCACATTGTATTTGGTTTGGTCTATCGAGTGGCGTAGAATGTCTGCGAGATATTTTGAGAGATCATACGTTGGGCAATTTATACACGATAGTATGACTCTCAGCGGACTGTCCGGCTTGTGTATTTTGGGAAGCCCATAGATTTTCGGACAAGTCGCATGGTAAGAGACCAACCGAGACCTGGTTTGTTGGTCGATCATTTTGTGATTGAACAGCTTATTCACAAGCTTGTTGTTTTGTGCTTGTATTTTGTTCGTCCAGTCCGTATCGATCCTTTCGTATGTATTGGCATCGCTGACAAGAGTTTGCATTTTCTCTTCATACTCATCTCTCATCATGATGACAGTTTTATTCCCCTTGTCAGCCGGTACAATATACACGTCTGGATGATCACGTATGAACTTCTTACTTGTGTTAAGCGCTTCAATCATAAAGGATCGATACGGACTGGACGAACAAAATACAAGCACAAAACAACAAGCTTGTGAATAAGCTGTTCAATCACAAAATGATCGACCATCAAACCAGGTCTCGGTTGGTCTCTTACCATGCGACTTGTCCGAAAATCTATGGGCTTCCCAAAATACACAAGCCGGACAGTCCGCTGAGAGTCATACTTTAGTGTATAAATTGCCCAACGTATGATCTCTCAAAATATCTCGCAGACATTCTACGCCACTCGATAGACCAAACCAAATACAATGTGCAAAATTCCTACGAATTTTGCACATTTATAAACAACGTCACTTTGCCCCCGGGCTATGTATTGGTATCGTTTGACGTAGTAAGTTTGTTTACATGTATTCCGCGAGACATCGCAATCGAAGCGGTACGAAATAATTGGAGTCTGATCGAGAAAAACACCACCATAAAGAATGTGGATATGTTCGTTGAATTGATAAATTTTAATCTCTCCTCCAGCTATTTCGTGCACCGCGGCAGTTTCTATCGTCAGAAAGCAGGCACGGCAATGGGCAACCCATTGTCTCCTGCGCTTGCAGATCTGGTGATGGAAACGCTACTCGATCACGTGCTCGGTGCGATCGATATACCCATCCCGTTTCTGAAAAAGTTTGTCGACGACCTCATTACCGCTCTCCCAATCGAAAAGATTGAACATGTGAAGAATTCTCTTAACGGGTTTAATCCACATATTCAATTCACGTGTGAAATTGAAGAGAATAATAAGCTTGCGTACCTTGACATGTTGCTTATACGCACAGAACAACAGACGATCACCACGGACTGGTACAAAAAGCCTGTTGCGTCGGGACGCATTTTGAATTATTTCTCGTTTCACCCACTCACACAAAAATTAAACACGGCCACCGGTTTCATTGGGAGAGTGTTTCGGCTGTCGACATGCAGATCGGAAAACGAGAAGAAGTATTTGGTAAGGGAGTATTTGCTCAACAATAACTATCCGAGTGCGTTGATAAATCGGCTTGTAAACCGATTTATCAACCGAAGCACCAATGTACCTAATGATAGTGGCAATACTAATCCTGAACCAAAAACATATCGATCTCTCCATCACGTTGATAACCTTACTCCGGCTCTTGCGAAAGTTATTAGAAGAAACTTTCCCAGCATCACACTAAGTTTCAAATGCGTCAAAACCAATAGGTTGTTGTTTTCCAAGCTAAAAGATAAGACGCCACAGTTGGAGCAACGGAATGTGATTTATCGCATCCCCTGCATTGACTGCGACGCTTCCTACATTGGCTTGACAACACAGCAACTAAAAAACCGCCTCTCTGGACACCGATCACTCATCAATCGGTATACAGAGCTGAAGTCTTCTGATCCACTGGAGGCGAATGAGAGGGAGGAAGAATTCAAAAAGACGGCTTTAATGGTACATGCGATTGAGAACGATCATCGTTTCGATCTGTCGAAAACAAAGATCGTAGAACAGGACAACCGGCTACATGCGCTTCAAATACTCGAAATGTGTCACATCTTTTGTGACAACACAACGGTAAATTTCAGAACCGACACGAGCAATTTGAATGTAGTTTATTCGGGTTTCCTGCACTCAATCGCGGACGAAGGGCGATAATAGATAATATCTCACTCTCTATGTTTTATGTTCTCTGTTATCTCTCCTTGTCCGTTCCATATGGGTTTTGATATCTCTCATTTGAAACATTTTGATTCATAACCGTTTGGATGTGCGCGGGTGAAAGCTGTGTAAGTTTGTGCTACGTTAAATGTTAGACCCATTCAAATGAATTTAGTCACTATGTCCGAATTTTTGTTTAAATATTGCAGTGTAATTTTGTCAGCCGTTCCAAAATCAATGTTCAAAAACCACTTGACATAGAAATAACTGTTTGGTGTAAGTAATTTGTATAATCTGTATGTTATATGTTAATAAGTGACTAAATGTGAAATTTGTAGTTTGCCCTGAGGATGAATGAATAAACATTCGAAACGTCGGCTTTTAACCTAACCGGTTGTTTTAAAGAAACCCGAAGACCGATATAGCGCCAAAAAATCCCATAAATTATCAAGACGGTCGAAAATCAACCAATAGTACATCAGAACTTCAGACGCACAAATCTCAAGAAACAAGCTTCAAACAACAGCGCATTTTATTATTCCGTTCTTGCTCACTTGTAATGAGCTCAAAATAAGAAGCTCAGGTGCGTTGATTTTGTTTACGAAGAGTTTGTGCGCTCGAAATCATGAATAGGTACCAAAGTCAGCAATTGTGACGGCCATTTTGGGATTCTAACAAGGCTGTCCTTAAATGAATTGTCACTAGCTGGGACTAGCTGGACACAAAACACGAAAAACCCGGAAAAAATCCGCCAGAGTGAAAAAACGTCGGATGTCGTTTCAAAGTCGAGACAAACTTTATCAAAAGTTGGACCACTGTTGGACCCACATCGGATAATTTTTGGGTCTATGTTGGGTTTGGTGCCCAAAATAAAAACAGGTCAATGATTTGTTTATGTCGGGTTACACGTCATCAATTACGAACCGTTCAACATTAGGATGAGCTAGCTTAAGGAAGCGTTCAACATTTTTGTTACAGACTTGCCGTACAAATGTTCTAGTTTCTCTTAGAAAATGAAATTTAAAGGAATGCAAATTCAATGGGCAGTATAAGGAATAAGTAGATCTAGACGTTCACTGGATATTTTTCAACTAAAGTGGAATTATGCACGGAAAAACTAACGAAAACCAAAATGCCAGTACTGACCGTTCAACAATTGGCAAATTACACTATAAATGTTTCATGAATTCTTTATGCTATGATAAAGCTTCCATAAAAATAAACAAATCTAAAAGGAATTGAAATTGTTACTTGGGGGTGAATCTTTATCTATTTCGCGGCTAACGTTGTTCTCTTCCGTTAATAGGGACCCGAGGTAGACGAAGTCCTCCACCACCTCGAAAGTGTCCCCGTCTATCGTAACACTGCTGCAGGTTTCAGGAGCGTATCAAAGCATTTCAGAGGTGTTTTAACGGGTTTTCTGAAGAGTACTTGGGAATATAAGGGTGTTTAGGGATATTTCAAAGGGATTATGGCCCCCCGGGATCCCCTCTGAAATCCCGTGACACCTCTTGAAACCTGAGACCTCCAGATACCCCCATGAAACACTCTGAAATGCCCCTGAGATCTTCTTAAACGCTCTTGAGGCCCCCGAAACCGCTTGAGACCTCATGGGACCCCATGAAACGCTCCTGAGACCCGTGGAACTCCACTGAAACTCTCTTCTATCCCCCGGAGCACCATGGTCCTCTTTCAACGCCCCTGATATCCTTTAAAATGCCCCTTAACAAGCCCGTGCATAAGGGGGGGGGGGGGGCGTTTGAGTGTTAAACCCCCCCATTACCGATGCTTCTTACATTAGGCGCCCCTCCACCTTTTGCCGAACTTCTGTGCACGGGCCTGCCCCTTCGATCTGAGACATACTGGAACCCCCGTGAAACCACCTGGGACCCCTTGGAAAACCCCTAAGTGGATGTCCATAAACCACGTGGTCATTTTTTTGGGACTTCTCAAACCCCCCCCCCCCCGCGTGGTCATTAGTCCATACAAATTTTTTTATTCATCCATACAAATTGCTCATTGGCCGAACCCCCCCCCCCCCCCCTTATGACCACGTGGTTTATGGACAGCCCCTAAGATCCTTTGAGTTGTCCATAAGACTATCTGGACCACTCTTGAAACGCTCCTGAGATCTCCGCCTTTGCAACCTTCCTTTGCTCTCTTCTATAAATGTCCCCTAGCCGCCGTTGCCAGCCATAGCTACCATCATTGTTGCATTTTTCTTATGCACAACATTGGTTCTGAATAGCTCTTCCTATTTTTATGCAGCGCATGAAAAAGTGTATGAAAATTAAAACTATGTAAACACAAAGTAGATTTTGTAAATTAATATATATATATATTTTTTTTTAAGTAATAATTACGTCCGAAGATTCACCACTCGTTAGCATCCTTCCTGTCCGTTTGTTTTGTTTTGTAGCACATTTTAATCCATAGTCTTTTGTCCAATTTTTATAAAGAACGTTTGTAGCTGTCCGGTCCACTAGAGGTATATAGACTGTTTCAGAAATTATAAATACACTTTGTTTAGTAAATTAAATGAACTGTTATAATGATTTTTACACTGAAACCTCCATTTAAGTCGATGCATGGCTGATTGAAAATAATTTTTACCGTAAAAGCAATGCCAAACTAAAGACTTTTATATTTTTTAACACTTCGCATGACAAAGGAGATTTGTCAAAAAATATAAAACTGTATCGTTTGATCATTGCTTTCATGGTAAAAATTATTTTCGATCAGCCATGCATCGACTTAAATGGAGGTTTCAGTGTACCTACTTCTTTCAGAGTTTAGCATATTGTACTCCATATTTTTATATTTCCTTTCAATTGTCTTGATATTTTAAAGAACAGTCGAGTTCTCTAACAAATAACTAAATTTTTCAAATTTGCATTTGCACAAAGGTGTTTTTTAATGATTTCAACATTATTTATCACTAAATACCAAAAATTATCTAAATTTTTATCACATTCGCTTTCTCAACAAGTTGTCTAAGAAATGCTTTGATCGCTAAAGGCATTTCCACAACATTTTTTCGGAGATCAAGTTTCTCATTTTTTAAGGTTTTCTACGGAACATAAGAACTACCACACAGTTTCTTAGCTTTCCTGAACGCATTTAATCTAAACAAACTTATTATTTCAGCTCATTCGATCCTTCAGATGGTAAAGCTTGTCATACCATAAAAACAAATGCAGTAAGCAGTAATTAAGACATTCGTTTGCTTAACGTTCGTTGCTACTGGTGTTGTTGAGAAATTTGAAACAAAAATTTTTGTTTTGAGAAGGCGCGTAATAATGGTTTTTGATCAAATATTCCAGTAAAAATTACTCTTACCATTCGAGAAATATCTTTTATTATCGATACAGCAATTTTTATTGTGTTTGGAAATTGAATATTTTATCTGTGAGATTTTTTTCTTTTCTACTATGCTACATTTTTTGACCACTTTGTGCAACTTCAAATTTCGATCATCTTGTTTACAGAGCCCTATTTTTTAACTTTTATCAGAAACATCAACAAAATTGGTATTATTTGCTTCGTTGGCATGTTTACTATTAGAGCTAGAAGAAACTTTTTTGGATAATGTGCTCAAATTAAAAGGGCAGGTTATCATTAGTGTATTTATAATTTCTGAAACAGTCTATAATCGTGATCGCGTGTGAGAGGAGACTGGTGTATTAGTATCCGAACTAGCAACATTCGCAATAACATTAAAAATAAATGATTCTTTGAATTAGTAAAAGTTTCGATCTCCGTGGTGGAATTTCTGGAGAAACCCTGGAACCATCAGAGCGGTAGCGTGCGGTTGGCCAAATAGCCCCCGCCATGGGCGCCACCCTCAGAGGGACATTAAAAAGGTCGAAGGCTAGAAGCAAACAGAATGATGCTAATGTTTTCTTGTTATCAAGATTTCACAATTTTACTATTTCTATATTTTCCGTTCTTGCGTGTTCTCAAAAATCCAGATTTTTCTAGATTGTTTTGAATAGGAATTAAGCTACTTTTCTATTTTGAAATGCTATTTTTTCATAATAAGCAAAGCAAAGATCAATAAGTTTTCGAAATTCTAGTGAAAGTTTCTCTCTGAAAATTCCTAAAAATTCTTACTGGGAAATGTCATGAGGCTACTTCCAAAGATTTACTTTGCATTCACTGAAATACTTTAAAATGTTTACAAGAAGTTTTTTTTAAATGAAAAATATTCTTCCTTTTCATCAAATTGTTATTACCAGTAATTGTTCATTTGGGCTTCAAGTCTTGCAAATTTAACAGAAACCGTTCAAGTCGTATTCACCCACAAAACAATTAGTGAGTTTTTTTTAGTTTCATTCCCTCAAAACAAATGAAATATTCCAGGATTTTGTTCATAAATTTCAACAGGTATTCCTACGGAATTTTTGCACTCTTTTTCAGGAAATCGGTCAAAAAAATTATTTCAAAAACCCTTAAGGGATAGCTTCCCAAGTAACCACGAGGAATTAGATCTCACCTCGGGACTAATATAATGCTAATAAGGAGCCGACACGCTCTACATTGGCCGCTCAATAGCACTGTGTACCGTAAATATAGCGCTAACGGTTACTTGGGTTTGTAAACTCTTCAAAGAATTTCTTCAGAAACTTTCTTAGAATTCTTCTGGAGATTTCTCTTGAAAATTCTGGGGAGATTCCTTTAGAAATTCCTCCAAGGAGGTTTTCAGGAAGAATTCTAAGGATCAAGAAATAAGTCAAAGGATTTCTCTCGATTGATTGATTTGTCTTTATTAAAGAGACTTTCAGTCCTTGGCTGGTTCGTCTCTATCCTAAACAACTAATTTCTCTCGATATTTCTCGGTATTCAGTATACACTGATAGGCAAAATAAAGTGCCCACCTCATCGTTTATTCAATTTCTCTCATTTACTTGGTTCAAAATAAAGTAAACACACTGTAGATTTTTTTATTATTTATTTTTAATATTCTTTTTAAGTTTCACTTATGGAATACCGAAAAAAAGGAGTTCTACTTAAAGAAAAAAAAATCAATTTGTGTTGAAAAAAAAAGAACAGTGACAAAAAAAAAGTGCCCACTTTATTTAATCTACAGAAAACATAAATTAAAGTAAAACAAAAGCTTTTCAATAATTGATGTGTCCTCCTTTGGCCTTCAGGACCTCCTGCAGGCGCTTCGGCATGCTCTCGACCAGGTTTTTTTAGGTACTGTGGATCTAGCTCTTCCTAGGCGCGCTCCAGGGCTTCAAAATAGTTATTTTTATTGGTAACACCAGTTTTGTCAACCCTGGCATCGAGAATCGCCCACAAATTCTCGATGGGATTGAGGTCCGGGCTTTGTGGAGGCCATTCCAACGGTTTGATCCGACAAGACCGGAAGAAAGACTTGGTCTTCTTGGCAGTATGCTTCGGGTCGTTGTCCTGCTGGAATACGAACTTTTCTTCAAGGCCCGTCTGGAGCAGCGAAACCTCCAGATTTTCTCGCAGGATGTTGATGTAGGAATCCGCCGTCATTATCCCGTCGATTTTCACGAGACTACCCACTCCACTCCACGAAAAACATCCCCACACCATTATATTTCCTCCTCCATGCTTCACCGTGCCTTGGATGTGGCGCTCCTGAAGCTCCTCTTCCGATCTGCACCAAACACGAACCCGCCGCTTTCGGTTAAACAGCTCGAATTTTGATTCGTCCGTCCAGAGAACCGTTTTCCATAACTCTAGGGGCTTATCAGCATGCTCCTTAGCAAACTTAAGCCGTTTGGCTTTGTTTGCCTTGCTGATAAATGGACGCTTCCGGGCAAGTTTGCTATTCAACCCCTGTGCTACGAGACGGCGACAAACAGTTCGACCGGACAGTTACCTTCGGGTTCTTCTTGACTTCGCGCATGATCTTGGTGTCCGTTCTCGCATCCGTTTTCCGCTTCCTGCCTCTACCAGGGCGATCCACCACTGATCCAAACGTTTTAAGCTTCAGAAGAATTTTGCCAACCGCTGCCTTACTGATACTATACTTCCTAGCAACAGCCCGGTGCGATTCACCGTTTTGCACATCACGAACTACCAGTTTTCGGATACACAACGGAATTGCTTTCGAAACTACTACGTTCTCCATTTTTTCAACTTAATCAAACGCGATCACGTAAACAAATGCATGTCAAAATATCAAAACATAAACAATCGAGGGTCTTCCAATGGAAACTTATCGAAAACATATCGATTTTTGAAGTGGGCACTTTTTTTGTCACTCGTTTTTTTTTTCAACACAAATTGATTTTTTTTTCTTTAAGTAAAACTCCTTTTTTTCAGTATTTCATAAGTGAAACTTAAAAAGAATATAAAAAAAAAGATAATAAAAAAACTACAGTGTGTTTACTTTAATTTGAACCAAGTAAATGAGAGAAATTGAAAAAACTAAAAGGTGGGCACTTTATTTTGCCTATCAGTGTATTATTCAATAATTTCATTCAATAGGCTCTAAAAAAATATGTTTAAAGATGACTATAAAACCCTTCAAAAGATTTCTACAGTAATTCCTGAATTACTGTGGAAAATCCTGCAGAGATTTCTTTGGAAGCCACTCTTAATGTCTCTGAGTATTCCTTCAGATTTTTTTTTCTGGAGATTTTTAAAGGAAAATTATCTATGGATTTGCTTAGAAGTTCGAGCAAATTATCCATCATAAAGTCATCTATGGATTTTTTAAGAAAGAAAAAATTTTCTAGGCAAACTTTTTCTAGAAAGAATAAATCTTCCAGGGAAACTTTTTCAGAGATTCCTGTAAAAAATGCTGCGAAATATTTTTTTTCAGAAGTTTTTTTCTGTGATCCTTTTGTAACTATTACGGGCATTCCATCAGGCATTTCTTCACAAACTGCTCCAGGAATTCCTGCAAGAATTATTCCATAATTGTCTTCATTTTTTTTCCAGATTTTCTATAAGGTATTAAAGAAATTCTTGCATAATCTCGTTAAGCGATTCAAGCAGATATTCTTCCATGGCACCACACTATGGCTCTGGGAAACCGGAAACGATTCCCAAGTAACATTTTAAGTTTTGTTCGGCTCTACAAGAGATCTTCATGACCAATTTTATAAAACTTGCAATAAAACTGATTTATATATCAAAACCTCTTGATGACCTCTTTTAGAGCATGTTCCGGCTAAGTGGACCACCCTCGGAGAGCTTTTGCAAACCGCATTAAGAGTAGCAATAAAACCGTTTTAAAACCTAGTTGAAAAATTTCCCATTTTCGATTGTTGTTGTTTTTTTTCAACAAACACTTTGACAGCTCAAGATGCAGAGAAGCTTCTTCGATGGCACGATACATCATTCGTAAGTAGAAGTCATAGTCATTTCAAAGTAATATTCTAGTAGTTATTGTGCTGATAGGCTTATGCGCATTCAATTTTATCGTGAATATTGGGGTTGCAGAATCATAAAATAAATGCGCTTCAAAAATAGTGAATATTATCATCTTGGAATGAAATAAATCAATTTGTTTATTTAGTAAAACTATCTCGAATTACAAGAAAACTCAGCAGAGAGAATTTATTTATGTGAGCATATTATGGAAATGGTGGCAAACTATCAATTCATTGCTAATTTGAGCAAAATGAACTATTTTCCATTCACGTTAGCTAATTCTTCAATATGGCGACAAGCATAACCAGCGAAAATAAAACAAAAGCAAGTTTACTTTTATGATGACCGCAATAAACCTAGAAGTGTCGTAGTTCTGCTTTTCCACCAACAAATGTCGTTACTAATCGGACGGATCACCATCTGTTGAGAGTTTTAACAGTTTTATTGTGGTAATAATGATTGCCAAAAGGTTTACATATCGGAAAGTTTCGTTTACTCTTAAAATCTGTCTTTATAGATATCTTCAAGTATACTATAAAACATTTTATCAATGGTTTTCATAAAGGCAGTCATAAAACAGTGAGTTTTAATTATTGCTGTAATAAAACCCTAATAAAAATCAAAGAAAACCAATCAGCAATGAAATTGTTACTTGGGTTATACCTTCGGAGAAATCGATGTAAAAGTTTTTAAGAGCTATGTGCCTGTGCCTCATTTTGCACCCAATTTTAAAGCTATAAAATTGTGATAGGGTAATTCATGTATTTTGGACAGGCTGAGGACAACGTTGAAAAAATCGTCCCCTAGCTTTCTTAGAAAGCAATTGATTATTTTGCAAAGTTACTAATACGCTAGTAATACGATTGTGCTTTGCGTTTCTGGTGACAAAAACCTTAACGAAAGCATTTTAAGCTGAGAAAATCGCAATTTTCGATCGCCTGTAAGAATTGCATTTTGGACACCGAATATATGTTTTGGACACCCTCATGTATATATAATTTGGACAGGGCAATTATCTCAATGTTTAGCCATGAATACTGTTAAATGATGGAAGTACCATAAATTACCAATTATTTTCTTACAAATAATCAAATTTCTCCGCTTAACAGGCATCTATTTTGATAACTATTACAGTTTTCGTTAAAATCGAGGAAATATCACCAGACCTACAGAATACGCCTCCAAGTATGCAATCGCAGTGCATCCCCATGTAGTTCGTCAGATGACCAAAATATATTTACAGTAGAAAACTTGTAATGTATTTTGGACATCACCTTTTTTAAGCGTTCTAGATGAATGCTAAGAGATTGGCTGCCTAATGCTTCTTTATTGAACATGTTTCAATGCAATAAGGCTTTTAAATTTCTTACAATTATTATTTCAACGATTTTGAGGTGAATATTGAATGTGGCTGTGAAGTGTATGTCGTCTTGCATACCTGTGCATTTGAGGGGTTTTAGTGTAATAATTTACATTTTCGATAATTTTGAAGTACATTCTTAATTGTTACGCGTATTCTCAACGTAAGTCATCAGAATAGGGCCTATTTGATCCAATAATCGATATTCAGAAGTATCTACTTTTATTAGCTCTCCGGAACAAGACATACATCGCCGTGCCTGTCCGAATTATATACATGTCCAAATTATATTTTTTACCCTATTCAGTCGTTTCTCAGCAAAATTTTGAAAGCTTTGACAGTTGATTAGAAAATTCTTCTAGGGATTATGGATCCAGATTTGGCCGTTGTTCCGAATTTTTAGCCGGGGTTCTGGTGTAACCTCCTAAAAAGATACAGGTGCAACCTATAAATCGCCGTTGAAAACAAGCTTTCGACTCGTGGAGCGGATCAGATGTGATGATTAAAGCATATGACTATCATGCACAGAATCTGGGATCAAATCGCACTCCCGACGAATTCGCAAAACGTGATTCTTCTTTCAAAAGGGAAGTAATGCGGGGGTCCCGAGATGAACTAGCCTAGGGCTAAAAATCTCGTTAATACAGAAAAAAAATAAAGCTTTCGACTTTCCAAAACTTCATGATTTTGCATTACAAGAGTATTGGAAAATGTTTCAGAGCGTTTCAGAATGTGCCCAGGGGGGTTTAAGGGGGCTTCAGAATTTCGCAGGTGCATTTCTCGCAGGTTTTATGGGGGTTTCAGATGCGTTTCAAGACGTTTCAATGCGTTTCAAGGCTATTCAGAGCGGTTCAGGAGGTAGAGCAGGGGTTTTAAGGAGCTTGAGAGGCTTTCATGTGAATTTTACGGTGGTTTCTTATGGGTTCAGAGGAGTTTTCAAGGTGTTCCAAAGCGTTTCAGGGCGTTCCAGTAGGTTTCTTGGAGAAGGTTTCAAACAGATAATCAACTCTCCAACTGTGAGCACATGGTTGAGTGAATCTATGCAAGCATAAATTTCGTAATTTATAGAATAGATCACTGATTACGCTTGTAGATCAGATGGCCTGAACTCCAGGGAGTTCTCGGATGCTCCTATAAATTCATAGAACCCACCACTTGATAGAACATAGATGCCCGTAGCTGTAAGAATATGAACTCATTCCTAATGAACATAGATACAACTAGTAGCTTTCGTAGACTCGAAGATCCTTATTCAAGGAACTTCTTGGAAACCTATAAAGAATCATTGAACTCACCACTTGATAGACCACAGTTACCGGCGGCTCAATCTTAATCATAAAGCTCTTGAAGACAACAAAATACTTTAGTAGATCCAATGACCTATACTCAATGAAGTTCTTGGAGATCCTCGAACAGACAATGAACTCACCATTTGACAACACCTACGCATTACATTTGCATAATGATCCAGAAGATCACTGATTTTGTTTGTAGATCCGATGAGGATGTTCTCGGATACTTATATATAGTCACAGAACCAAGCATAGTAACTTGATACTTGATATAACATATATGAAAGATGCTGAGTGAGTTTGAACCTTATTCATAATCCTAATAGATACAAATAGTAGCTCTCGCGGATTCGATGATTTCTACTCAAGGGAGACCCTTGAAGAATCATTGCACTCATCACTCGATAGATTATGTCTACCTGAGGCTATGCGAGTATGTACCTTGGTCATAAAGCTCTTATAGACATCCAAATACGTAGATTGTGACACCGGAGCTTTACGGTTTTCGGATGTAGAAAACATACACTGTAGAACTGTGGTCTAGAACTAACTTTATTACTAATGCTAAGCCTTATATATATGAATGAATGTACAATACATTCTACCTGATTTGACTCATTATCTTTTGGGTCCCTTTCTTATTATCTCTACTTTGTTATCGCCGCCACTATCGGTGCGTCACTATTTTCATTACAATTTATGGGTCTCTTTCTTGGTCCTTCGTAGAAGATTAGTTTATGACGTAATTGTCTTGGGTAGCAGAGAATTATCAACTATGCGCATATTGCAACTAACAATATGCCATGCGGTGCGCTGTATAACTTAAGGAAAATGACAACTTGAGTTTGAAATGCAAATTGATTGATTCGCGTTCGTTACATTCCGGACCCCGTAAATCTACTAGATTTACAATAATAATTGTCGATAAGCGATTTATTACTTATTATATGAAATGATATTAATATTGTCTTTTTACTTAGGACTAGACATTTGTGTTGAATTTTGGATACACATTTCCTCTATACAGGTTCATTTCTGTTTCTTCTGTTTCATTGTTTGGTTGTTGATTCTCTTCTGAACATCTATTATTTTCCATTTTGTTTAACGTCTCCCTTCTAATGTTTTTATGCGACAAAAAATTAGTTAATGAGTCCCAGAATGATGCTATTAGTTTCCAACTGAAACCATAGATGTCATATAATATCTGACTATGTATGATTGTATCAACAATAAATTTTAAACCTCGAGCGAATAGGTAAATACCGATGAATGTTGACGTAGTGTTTCCCAACCATGTGCTCCAAGACAACACTTTGTTCCAGTACTTATGTATTGCACCATCAATTATTTTCTCAGATAATAAAGCATCAAATCTAAAGCCTTGAGTATTAGGATTTTGTCCAGCTAAAATTTTATAAACTACAGAAGATGCTACACGTCTTTCGCCTTGTTCATATATCATGTTCCTCATTTTGACCAAACTGTTGGAATCATAAACCCCACTCTCCATTAAGTTTGGCAATGGCGTGTATGACCAGCTGGTAACAATATCAGTTGATAGTTTACTTGGCGCAGTGGTTTCTCGTAATCTTCCATCTGTGGTGTACCATCTGCTCCCAAATTTGAATTTGGCAGGAAGTAGAGGAGTACACTCTATTTCTGTTCCTAATGTTTGTAAAACGCGTGTAACTGGAGCTAAAAACATTGACACATTATTGTGAAAAACGGGAATTTCTTGATAACATTGCTCAGTAAATCTTGGTGTAATGTAAACAGGTTTACACTCCAAAACGTGCAAAACTTCGCCAGCGACTACTGCTGTGTAACCATTTCTCTTCATTATGCTGCTGACGAATTCATTCGGGTTAAGCCTAGCCAGTGTAAGCTTAGTTTCTAAAAGAACTTTATCTAACTTACACATTTCAGCCATAACCATATTGTAAATATCATTTAAAGATTGACCAATATAACTTTCTACAAGAGTAATTTTGGAATTAAAATAAGTAAACAAATCCAAATTTTTTCCACTGTTTGCTTTTCGTGTAAATGGAGATCTAATACTCTCTGTTTCAATTATTAAAATTCTAGGATGATCAGTAGTAAATCCGTTGTAACCACAAATGCGAGTATCTTCTCGTGTTTTGATCGAAAATACTTGCTTTTCTGAAATAGTGCTGTAAACCACTGAATGAGTTTGCTTTATATTACCCTCTAAACTTGTAGTTTTATTGACAAGTCCTTCATAAATTACTTCAAATTCAGTTGTTTCACAGGACTGATTCAAGTCTACATTCCAGGTCAAATAACCTTCTTCGGAATCTAGACATGTTCCAATTGAATACGAACACATTAAACCATTTTTCAAATATATCTGATCATTTTCAAGGTCAATATTTGCAATATAGTCGTATAGAGCAATCTCGTACTCATAATAAACTAGTGCCCCAGTCCATGTATAGAATGGTGTACTATATGTGCCTCCGTTGCATGAATTTCCAGTCACGCTACCTACAATAAGCGTTTCACCCCTTGTAGTGGAATTTAACTTCAGCTCATTAATTTGTCTGTCATGAGTCAGCGATACAATTCCTAAAGCGTGTACCTTTGTACATTCTTCTGAATTGAACTCTTTGACGATGTAAGAATATCCATACTGATAATCTGAAGTATGCGAAAATGCTCCACAATGTCTTATGGACCTTCGAATTATTACCTTACATTGAAGAACTTTAGTTAAACTTTTTACATTCCTTTGTAAAACCTGTATTGTTATTTCTGTTGAACTCAAATTACTTTTCTGAGGAATACAAGAAGCTACATCAAGAAGCGAGTAACTTGTCATGTTTACCTCTGGGTTGGCACAATCAAATGCTATCAATCCTCTAGTTTCGAAACCAAAGATTAATGTAAACATGTATACAAGCAACATAAACGATATGAAGTTACTAGGATTTTTTGTTCTTATGGTTTTATTCGAACGTAGATTGCACATTTCTTCATGATCATCTTGATTCGGGATTAAATCTGGTGAATCTAGTTTCTTCGGTTCTGAAAGTGGAATTGTGTCATGACTTCCTTGAAAGTTTTGAGTTTGTTGAAATAAATCATCATTTGTTTCTAAAGATGGCTTTGGCTTTTGAATTTTCCGAACATCTAAAACTGCCACTTTGACGGCTGGTCTTTCATAAATACCTTTAGATGTTTTAATTTCAGCAGATCTTACTTGTCCATCTTTAGCCATTCTAACACTGATTACTCGACCTTTCAGCCATGTTCCAGGAGGTGCCTTATCATCAGTTATTACAACAATATCGTCAACTTTAATAGGTTCAATTTGATTAGTCCATTTATTTCGTTTCAACAATAATGGAAGGTACTCTTTCGTCCACCGATCCCAAAAATATTTCCCATAGTTTTGAACCTTTTTCCAATGATGTTTTTCTAAGTGAATTGCAGTTGGATCATAAGGTGGTACATATTCTCCAGCACGACCAATTAGAATATGAAATGGTGTCATTATTTCGTCGTCGATATCTTCTACTGGTATGTGTGTTAATGGACGAGAGTTTAGAATAAATTCTACTTGGATCAGAGCAGATCTTAAAATTGCTGGTCGTGGTAAACGACTACCATACTGCTTCAGCATTTTATATAGCGATAACTTTATGATTTTAATAAACCTCTCCCATACTCCGCCGAAATGGGATGCCGCGGGAGGATTGAATGTCCATTTTAAGGCTAATGCTGCCGCATCACCGTTTCTCATTCTTTTATCAATATTCACAATTAGTTCTTTTAATTCATTGTCAGCTCCAACAAAGTTGGTGCCATTATCGCTGTAAAGGTGCTTAATTTTTCCTCTTCTGTTTTGAAAATTACGCAAACAGACAATAAAAGAATCTGTATCTAATTTCTCAGCCATTTCATCAGTTTCCATACTTACTGTCCAGTTTGGCCAATAACTTTCTGATTTTCTTAAAAACGATGGTCCATTGAGCCATAATGATGCTCCCTTTTTAATTTTTGTACCTTCATCAGCAGGGTTTAATGATGATTTTATATATCTCCATTGATCCATTGAAGTTGTTTCTAAGATTTCAGCAACTCGATGAGCTACGAATTGCTTATACCGCCTATGCTAACTATTAATCCAGGCTAGGACAGTTTGACTGTCTGACCACATGACGCATTTTGAAATCGAAATTCTTAATTCTTTCTTTACGGTATTCAACAATCTTATCCCTAATATTGCTGCTTGCAACTCTAAACGTGGTATGGATAACATTTTATTCGGTGAAACTCTTGCCTTTGCTGACACTATATTCACATCAGTGCCATTTGCAGTAACACTTCTCAGATACACAACGGCAGCAAAAGCATTTTCCGAAGCATCTCCGAACATATGCAACTCATAAAACAATGCATTTTTCAAGGTCATACATCTTGGAATCTTAAAATGGGTGACAAGTTTAAGCATATCTATCCAAGAGTTCCAAAAATTTGATAAACTATCTGGTAACTGGCTATCCCAATCAGAAGATTCTTTATGCCATTTTTGTAAAAGAATTCTACCATGAATTGTGAAGTTCGAAATTAACCCTAAGGGATCGTAAATACTCATTACAAACGAGAGAGTTTCTCTCTTTGTAATCAACCTTGTGAATTCCAATCGATCAAGTTTTAATTGAAATTCGATCAAATCAGTTGTTGTATTCCAATAGATACCCAATACTTTATCAGTTGGTATTTCTTTATTCTCGAACCATTTTATTTCTGAAACATGAAGTCTTTCTGAAGGAATAACGTTGGCAAGCTGTTGCGAATTTGTAATAAAATTTCTTAGATGAAATCCAGCATACTGTTGAATATTTATAACACCCTGAACAACTTCAGATGCTTCTTTAATTTCATCAAAGCTATCCAAATAATCATCAACATAAAAGTTATTTTCAGAAGCCTCAGAAGCCTTTGGAAAATCATCCTTAAAAAGCTGTGCATTATAATTTTTCACTGCTTGAGCACAAGCAGGAGAACACGTTGATCCAAAAATCATTGATTCCATCACATATACGCTCGGATCCCTATCGGCCTCACATTGTCTCCAAAGGTATCTTTGTGCAGGCTGATCTTCCATAACAATTTTTATTTGCTGAAACATTTCTTGTATATCCCCTGTAACAGCGATTTTGAACTCTCTGAATCTTAGCAAAACACCGAACAAAGATTTTACTGTGTCAGGACCGGAAAGCAGTGCTGAGTTAAAAGATACTCCTTCTACTGCTGCAGCTGCATCAAAAACAATTCTTGATTTAGGTGGGACTTTGTTTTTATTTGTCACAATAAAATGAGGCAAATAATAGGTGTTTGGATGTTCCTGTAGTAGCTCACGTGGGCTAAGCTTACGGGCATAACCCTTTTTAACAAATCCTTCAAATGACTCAATTGCCCATTTTCTTAGCTCTGGTTTCCTAGCTAATGTCTTCTCCAATATTTCCAAACGTTTGAAAGCATTATTAAAACTTGGAGGGAAACTCATGCTTTCAGTTTTCCACAATAATCCTATTGAGTAATGTCCGTTTTCATATTTAATTGTATTTTTAATAATTGATTCAGCTCTTTCTACTTCTGCTGATTTTGGTAATTTATTAACGACGTTGACTCCAAAGTTTTCAGTAGAACAATAATTTTCAAAAATTGCTCTTAAATCTGTACTTTCATGCTCTCTAATGCAAAAAGAATATGAAGGCTCACCTCTATATACCTTACCGAAAATCAACCATCCTAGTTTGGTACGCGCTGCCATCGGCGAGTTCTCGTCACTTATCCTTCTGTCGGTCGTCAACAACAAATGAGCGTGCTCCATACCAATTAAAATCGTGGGCTTGGCGTTGACGTATCCCTGAACTGGAACATCAGCTAAATAAGTGAACTCCTTCTTCATGTGTTTAATATCCAATGTTTGCGTTGGAAGTTCAATGTCCTCGATGGTCCTGACATCCTTCATTGAATAAGTTTTTCCTCCATGTCCGCGTATCCACAGCTGTACTCTTCGGCTAGGTGATTCCTTTGAAACGTTCTGCGTCCAGGTTAATTCCAGTGGTTCTGACCGTCCATGGAGCCCAAGTTTATCCGCTACCGATTGATCCAAAAGGCTTAATGACGAGCCGGGATCAAGGAAAGCGAATGTTTCCAAAGAGAGGTTTCCATTCTGCAACGTTACTGGTACTATTTGATAATATACCGTTGATTTTCGACTTCCATGATGATTATTGTTAGTTTTGTCCTTCTCCAGATTTTGATTTTCCTTGGGTTTCTCGACGGCTGCTTTATGCAATAAACGATTGTGCATTCCTTTGCAACCGTCTATTTTGCATTCTCGCTTGCTTCTGCAAAACTTACTACCGTGTCCTTTGTTCAGGCAAGAAAAACACAGTTTCAATTGTTGAATTCGTTGTTGCCTTTGCTCAACATTGAGGTTTTTCAATATGTTGCACTTGAACGTTTGATGCTCATGCTTACAAATGTTGCACTGCATTTTTGAAGGATTGTTATGAATATTGATTCTGGGCTTTTGTTCCTTTCTTGTAGGTGGTGCTAATCTCCGTAATGTCGTTGCGTGAGTTTGCAGCCACTTATTCAAATCATGGAGAGTTGGCTGACTGACATTTCTTTGAAGCGCTTCTGTCCATGTTATCTGCATACTAAATGGTAGCTTTGATACTATGTCAGTAATTAACCGATAATCATGAAGGAATTCTGGCTTGGCCAATGTTTCCATTGTCACAACCAAATCGTCCAATGCGTTAGCAATATCGATAGTATGGAGTTTGGGTTGATTCAATGTTTTTATCAGCTCGTTCAATAATTGCTGATAAATAGCCTCCGGTCTCCCATAAATTTCTTCAAGCCGTTGCATTATTCTAGGAACATTAGCAGCCCCTATCATCAAATTTGACACGCTCTTGGCAGCTTGGCCATACAGAGCTTCTTCCAATCTTGATAAATTTTCGAGATTGGTAAATCTACCTTCGGCAGATGTGTCCTTAAAAATGCTTTTGAATTTCGGCCATTCACGAGCCTCTCCACTAAATTTTGGAAGCTTGATTAATGCTTGCCTCGTCGCATTTAAAGAACCTTCAGACTGACGTCTGTTTGCCACATCTTGTTGAATTTTCAGCGATTCATTTAGCTGGTTCGCTAAATCAAACTTCACTTTTACGTCCAATAATGTCGCTCGTTCGATTTCCAGATATTCGCATTTGGCGCAAAGGAATCGCTCTTCTTGTGACGGCGTATGCTTAAGGTGCACACAACTAAGGTGGAACCACCTATCACAATCGTCACAAGACACCATATTATCCTTGGTGTCAGCTTCCTTGCATAAACGGCAGTTTCCGTTCTTATTTTCCACGAATTGGAACATAGCTTTTGATTTTGCCATCGCAAATGTTCACTTTACTCTCACCTGGTTGTTTGCTGCTACTTTGCTTCTCTGTTTCCTTTTGCCGGATCTGCGCGTTCACTTCTGATGACAGCTTCTAAAGGTATTTCCAAACCTTTTTGTTAATTCACACACTGCAGTTTCACTATTTTCAAAAATGTCCAATGTCCTAGTTTCACTTGAATTACCACTCTGGGTTTTAATATTCAACACACAAGGTATTTTAGACACGATTCGTGAATATCTATTCACAACTTTCGAATGTTTGCCACTATTGGCTCAAGATTTGTAACAGTTAAATTTTGTGACAATGCACAACACTCAGACTGCACTCCTGGCGACAGTAAACCACGTTACAAAATCAATCACTGTAGCTATTTATTACGACAACTTTTTATATTGTCGGAGTCCTTTCCACTTATTCTAGTTGATCTCCGCGCGCCGGTATCACTGCACAATTTCAACACAACGTCGCGAGTACTTTCCTCTCTGGTAGTTCACCAAAAATGTGACACCGGAGCTTTACGGTTTTCGGATGTAGAAAACATACACTGTAGAACTGTGGTCTAGAACTAACTTTATTACTAATGCTAAGCCTTATATATATGAATGAATGTACAATACATTCTACCTGATTTGACTCATTATCTTTTGGGTCCCTTTCTTATTATCTCTACTTTGTTATCGCCGCCACTATCGGTGCGTCACTATTTTCATTACAATTTATGGGTCTCTTTCTTGGTCCTTCGTAGAAGATTAGTTTATGACGTAATTGTCTTGGGTAGCAGAGAATTATCAACTATGCGCATATTGCAACTAACAATATGCCATGCGGTGCGCTGTATAACTTAAGGAAAATGACAACTTGAGTTTGAAATGCAAATTGATTGATTCGCGTTCGTTACATAGATAGATCCTATCACCTATACTCAAGGGAGTTCTTGGAGGTCCCTGAACAGAAAATGAAATCACCGCTTGACAACACATAGTTACATATGCATAGGGCTGCGCATGCAAGAATTTTATTCATAATGTTCCAATAGGTCACTGATTACGCTAGTAGATCAGAAGGTCTAAACTCCAATGAGTTCTCGGATACTTTTACACTTTACACGCCGTAAACGCCTCTTAACTCTGATTTTCCCGTGAACCAACTTTATCCCCAATCTTTAGTACTCCAACTGCTCTGAACATTATCAAATTCTATTTAGGTTACGTTACCTTAATGAAGGGAGCTAAAAAGATTAACCTAAATATATTCTAGCTAAATAGAGGTTTGTGTTTATAAGATAATGATGAGCAACTTTCTAGAAAATAACCAATCAACCCAATGTTCGGGACCTCAAATGACATACAAAAAACTTTTTTCTGATATAAACGTTGACCCACGCTAATGGTAAACAATCTAGGTAAGTTCTACCATATGCATTCTCATACTCTAAAACGGCAGGAAAATACCTAATATTTTTCAAGTTTGAGCAGAAGACGCAAAAAATATGGATGGATGCTCAACAACATAGTTCCAAACTTCTCAGGTTTCCACCACTGTTATGCGAATATCCAAATTGCAAATAGTAATTCCAACCATTCGTTTTCACACCTTATTTCCTAATCAAGCAAACAGTGACTCCCACACTAGTCGCACTCGCCCCGCGCGTCCAGATCAAATATAGACAAAGAAACATTCAGCCGGCGCTATCTTGTGCCAAATAAATTTTCTCCACCCAACAGTCAGCCAGTTGCGGCTAAGCATTGAGTCATGACAGATCATCCTCCTGTCGAATCGAAAAGTGCCATCCTGAAACCGTACCACCAGATCACAGCCGTTCTAAAATGTTGCGGACTCTATCCGTTGGTAACGGATCCGGAGAAGCGGTCTCGCCTTCGTTACAAGCTGTTGAATACACTGGTCATCCTGGCTGCGGTGGCCATCTACGGTTACGTGCTGGTGTGCCATTCCCTGGAGTCGGAAATCATCCGACTGAACACCGGTTCGGTCATCATCCAGCGGATGTTGGACATCTTTCACATCGCCCAGTACGTGATGGCCGTTACCGTGCCGGTGTTCGCTTTCCATACTCTGGATAAAACGCACCGAATGCTCCGGGGACTGGAAGAAGCCAACGCCGGGTTCGTAATGTGCTCCTCTGGTGGGGGATCGATTGCGTTTGCATTCGTCAGGACGGCTAGAGTCGCTCGGCTTCTGCAACTGGCCTCGCTCGGAGTTCCTGTGGCCAGCATGGCGGTGTGCATAGTAGTGTGGAAAATTCGTCGGCTTCATGTTACCGTGGGATTTGCGCTTAGACTGACGAAGTTCATTTGCTTCTGTTCCTACGCCCAGCTGTGTACCCAGCCGACGTTGCTGTTGCTACTGATCCGGGATCGATTTATGGCCATCAATCGGATGATAAGGTAGGTGAGGTGCGAAGGAATCAGCTAATGCTGGTACTCAAGGGAGTCAGATGTTACATTTCGTCGATGATGAGCGATGGTATATGACCAAGAGATGTTTTATGGATATAGGCTTTCAGTGTATACATTCAGAATTTTAACATGCCAATATTGATATGACAGACAGGTGATTATTATGGAATTTGTGAGCGATTTATTGGTCAGCATATTTTTCAATTTAGCCAATAAATTAGAAAATTTAATAAATGGCTGTAAACATCTGCACAATTTCCCCCATGTTCTACTGATAGTAATACTCATATGATTGAAGCATTACAGGGAGACGTAGTTTTTTTACTCATGAGTAGATTCCAAATCAAAACAGCAAAAGCACAACTTATGCATGTTCTTGCGAAGATGCCCACATGATGTCAAATTTTCAACTGCTATTTAACCTTCACGTAAAATTGGGTCTCCTATAATACGCTTACTTTACGTCCATTGCAATTTCTCAGCTGTTTTGCATCCAATCCTGCTGTTTTTTGCCTGCAGTTCAGTTACATTATAGGCAAGTCACATACTAGAAAGTAACTAAATTGTTTGATATACAACGTGGGAATTACGGTGGGCGTAAAGTGGGTGGCAGCATTTAATAGGAGACCCGACTGTACCTCGGTCTTTTCTTAAGGGTATACTATATGGGATTTTTTCAAAGCGATGCGAAGCAATGTGAGAAAATTCTGATACGAGGTGTTTCAGAATTTTTCCGCAAGATCGAATCCATACAAAGTCGGAATTCACTCGGTTATTTTTCTTGGAACTTTGTGGACGAACTGAATTTGTTACTTAAAAATTGATTATTCGGGTAAAATAGAAAAAATAGAAGTCACAATAAAGCAATAGGCATGTAATCAATAACAGATAACAAAAAGTCCATGAACAAATGAATCATGCATAAATAAATCAAAATTTTCAATAAATTATTTATTATCGAGCAATGCATTTGTATCATGAAATAAATAAAAAAACAAATGCAAAAAAAGTGTATTTTTCCTACCAAAAAACTTAGAATTTTCCATAATAAATTAGAAAAATCGCCCAAAAAATATCGAAGAAGCAATAACAAATTTTAAAAAAAATGCAATAGACAAAAACTAAATTATTAAGCAAAGCCGTATAAAAGATTGGAGAACTGAGGTGGCAGAAGCAGGGTTGACAATCGTCCTTCTCGTCACCACTGCGTGAAGATAACAATAAAACAATCTTCGTCCGAAAGAACAACGGTGACGATTAGCGTTTTCGTCGCCGACTGCGGGCTTCATGACGAAGCTCAATCATAAATAGTCACTCACCAAATTTTTCGTCGTCCTCTTTGTTCCCTGGAAACAAGCGACGACTGGGAATAGCTCTTATTGGCGTTTCGGCACTTACGGTGGTGTGAAAACTCACTAGCTCAGTTGGTAAGAGTGCTGGATTGGTAATCTGGAGTTTCGTTGTTTGATTCCAGGTGCAATTATTTTTTTTAATAAAATCTTTTTTTTTAATGTGTTGATGGTGGCAACACACTTGGACGAAGAGCGCAACAAAACGAATGAAGATTTTGTTTTCGTCACGACGCAAGCCCTTCACGACGATTCGCTGGCTTGAATGAGTCATCCGATGTGGAACGAGCAACGATGACGATCTAGTTTTCGTTCTCGTCGTCGACTTTTATGGTCGTACGGCGACGATTTTCGGGGGTGGAAGCTCAGGTAAAATATCATCTCCTGGGCGCCCATTAAAAACACCACCCCCGGCGAAGACTGGCGCTCGAGCCTAGCTATTTAGCACTGTAGTTGGAGAAAATGCCAATGCAGAACCCGTAGCTTCCGGGAAGGTAAGCCCAGCTCCCTGGGTTAGTGGGCTGGTGTCAGGCCCTGCGAGCCAGCCGTAAAAAAGACTAGCACCGGAAAATCAACAAGAGAAGAATGCGAACCGATACCAATGGCGACGACCACAGCGACGAAAAGGGACTTGCGATTGGAAGCTCGGTACGTGGAACTGCAGATCTCTCAACTTCATCGGGAGCATCCGCATACTCGCCGATATACTGCAGGACCGCGGGTTCGGAATCGTAGCGCTGCAGGAGGTGTGTTGTGGACGATGCTCGAAGAGAACCTGCAAGCACTCGGAGTTTTCGAGCGACGGGTGCTAAGGACGATCTTCGGCGGTGTGCAGGAGAACGGTGTGTGGCGGAGAAGGATGAAACACGAGCTCGCTGCACTTTACGGCGAACACAGTATCCAGAAAGTGGCCAAAGCTGGAAGGATACGGTGGGCAGGGCATGTTGCAAGAATGCCGGACAACAACCCTGCAAAGTTGGTGTTTGCTAACCATCCGGTTGGTACAAGAAGGCGTGGAGCGCAGAGAGCACGATGGGCGGACCAGGTGGAGCGTGATCTGGCGAGTGTTGGGCGTGACCGACGTTGGAGAGCTGCAGCTGCAAATCGAGTATTATGGCGGCAAATTGTTGATTCAGTATTATCATGAATTTGATGTGAACTAAATAAATGAATGGCTACGATTTTCAGCCCTGGGCAGAAGACCGCTTAAGTTTCCGATATTTGATGCACCGTAACTGCTTCGTTTTGGTTCTAGGAAATCCACAGATCCAATAATGCAAATATAGATGTATTTTTTTTTAGGTCCGACGAGCGATAGCGAGTTCGGACAGTAAGCAATTGCTCGACCATTTGCACACAGAGCTTGTCGTATTTATTTTTCTGCATTTTCTTTTTATGGGTCATCTATTTATTGCATACGATAAATTTTTTATTGCTTTTTCGATATTTTCTATTGTAAAATTTCAAATTAATTATGGGAAAATCGGGTTGCATTGACATTCAGTAGCGTTGAGTTTTGACGTTTTGCTGCTGGTCAATCCAAGAGTGGACAAGCGACAACCTGTAACGATACAAACAAAAGGGTTTCAAGGGGGAGCAAGGTGGACAACCAAATCGGCGGAAGGGATCAGACAACTATGTCAATTTTCCTTAAGAACTCGTAAACGAGCTTACTAGGTCCAGCTTACCCAAAACATCTCTAATACCTTCCTTTTCTGGTTTCCCTCGGGCCCTGAGGGATGCGCATAAATCGGATCTGGCAATACCGTGTTCGGGGCATTCCCACACAACATGGTTGATATCTTGATAGCCTATAAGCTACAGCGATTGCTGTCTATTCGATAGAAATGCGAGCTAAGCGAGCAGTGATTGGACATAAGCTGACACATTACTTTGATAAAATGTCGGCCTAAGTCCAACCCCTTAAACCACGGTTTCTTCGACACCTGCGGGAGAATGGAATGTATCCACCTGCCCAAATCTCCGGCATCCCATTTTTGTTGCGAGTCTGCCTTCTCATTGCCCGGAATCGAGCAATGCGAAGAGACTCAAACCAAGGTGATATTGTATGATTGATTCGATAAAGCACTCAGAATTGATCGTATTTCGCTTAGGAAATACGGGGAGTGCTTCACCGGCCTCATTGAACGAATTGCCTCTATGGAGTTGAGGCTATCAGTAAAAATGAAGAATTGATCAGAGGGAAGAGAGGCGATTCGCTCTAATGCGTAGTGTATAGCCGCCAATTCTGCGACATATACTGAGCAAGGACTTTGAAGTTTATGGGCCGCGCTATGAAGCTCATTAAATACTCTAAATCCAGTGGAATCATTTGTTTTTGACCCGTCAGTAAAAAACCTTCTGTCGCAGCTGACGTGACCAAACTTGCTAGCAAAAATTTTGGGAATGTGCTCCGACTGGGGACATGAACACTTCTCAGTGCACTTCCAACTTGTTCACACTTATCACTTCTTTGCACTCCTCGCTCTTATTTTTCATTCATCACTGCTTACAACTCACTTCCCAGTCAACACAAAGTGATGTAGAATAGGATGCTAAAGTAAAGGCCGTATGCGTAATGCTTTCATTTAACCGTGTCTAAAGTGTTTGCATATCACCCCCACTTGATCATCCTATATTCAACAGCATATGCGATCGTGTGTTGGTTGGGTTATGAGTTTTCACTACTCACTTCTCACTGATTGGCACTCTTCGCTACAGACTACTGATTCACTTTATTATACATTCTCTTTTCAATACCCATACCTCCTCACTTCTCATTCAATCCTCATCCGTCACTTTTCACTGCTAACTCTTCAATCCTCACTTCTCAATTCATTACAGTCCTCACACTTCCCTTTCCACAGCCCATTCCTTACAATTACATAACATTTCTTATTTTTTACTGATCACTCTTCACTACTCACATCTCACTGTTTCAGACTTCTCTTTGCTCACTCTTCACTTCTCATTTTTAACTCTTCTCAGCTCACTCCTCACTCCATAATACTTCCTCCCCACCCTTCTCTTATTTATTATATTCAATTATTTTGAACTAATAATAATAATAATAATAATTTCGAAGCGAGAAAATCACTCCCTTACCGCACATTTCTTTTCACTCCTTACTTTTTCTCACTCCTCATTCCACACTTTTCGCTGCGTAGTGCGCACTCATCATTACTTACTCTTCCTTCCTCACTTCGCACTCCTCATTGTGCACTCATTCACTACCTATTTCTTGTAGTTTACTTAGTACTCTTCACTGCTCATTTCTCACTTCTTACTTTTCACTACTCACTCTTTACTCTCCACTGATCACTTGTTGTTTGTTTTCCACTTTTTACTGTGCAGTGAAGAATGCTTACTTCTTACTCCTCACTTTACACTACTGATTACTTTACACTAGTCACTTTTACTGTTAATTCCGCTCCGTTCATTTCTTACTACACACATTTTATTGCTCATTCCAATTCACAAATTGCTCATCTGCCACTTTTCACTGCTTAATAATAACACAAGTTTACAAAATAAAACGAAAGTCGTGAACTTCTGTCAACGACCAAAATTTTTGAAGCACAATTTAGTGCTGATTTCGAAACCGACCTTCAAAAAATTTTAAGTAGAACAGTTTTTTAGTTTTAGCTCAATATCGAGATTTGCAACTTTTCAAAATATGTAATTTACTAAAATTCAAATATATTGCGTTTTGTTTAACCAATTTTAAATCTTTTTCCATAAATTAAAAGCTGAATACAATACCATTCGATCATCTGAATACAAGATTTGCGTCAGATTGATGAAATTCAAGATATTGGCGAGTTTTAGGGACGATCTTCTTAAATTTTAGCAAAATTTCCAATTTTTTTTTAAGAAATGTATTTTTTTCAATGAGAAAAAACTAACTTAAACATTTTTTCTCGACGTTTATTTGACATACCATATGTAGGCGAGTTACAGTAAAAATTTCAGCTCAATCGGAGCATTGATTACGGAGAATGAGATGTTTGAAGTGAGCGACTTTGCTTAAAAATAGAACAAAAATCGATTTCAAATCATCAACCTTGTATGGAAAGTCGAAAAAATTTCCGCTCTACTGTGATTTTTTTCTTTCGCGTTTTCGAACTCAGGGCATGATTCTACACCAAAAATGATCATCAGCTTACCGAGTTCAAAAATGCTGTAAACTAGTGTAATTAGTAAACACTTCCCTACTGTCGCTTCCCACTGTTCCACACTCTGCACTATTCACAGGTTACTCGTCACAGTTTACTCAATATGATCGTTGAAAATTCTACATTGCTTACTTCTCACTCTTCCTAATTTGTGGTACAGCTTTTTTATTCTTCTTCTTCTTCTCTGTGACTCTACGTCCTCACTGGGCCTTGGCCTGCCTCGCTTCAACTTAGTATACTTTGAGCACTTCCACAGTTATCAATTGAAGGGCTGGTCTTTGCCTGCCGCCATTACATGAATTTGTATATGTTGTGAGACGAGTACAATAAAACACTATGCCAAGGGAGTCGAGAAATTTTTCCCGACTGGAACGGGAATCGAGCCCACCGTCTCCGGATTGGCGATCCATAGCCTTAACCACTAGACCAACTGGAGACCTGTTAGAGCTAGAGCTAGAGCTGTGGTACAGCTTTATGTGCGTTTAAACTGAACAAAGTATATATTTTTATGACAAAACTGAACATGGGACAAATTGACTTCATGTTGTTTTCATACACACTTCGAAAAAATCTTGTAATTTTGTGTCATATAAGTCCGACATATAAAAGCAACACATTTGACGCAAAATTGTGTGCGATCTTATTTTTACATGAAACGGAAAATGTTTGACTCATGTAATTTTACCGCTACAGCTCAGCGCGTCGGCTGCTTGTATACATGATTGAGAACTGTGCTATTTATAGCGCCGCATGAAACAAAAAAAAAATACAAAAAGTTCCATTCGGGATTCGAACTTCGATCCTCAGAGTGTCAGTTCTTGATCTTGCTCTCTCGGCTGACTCACCACGTTGAAGAGATGGCAGTCGAAGATGAACATCTTCTACCATAAACGAACTTGCCAGTTCGGCTGTCGCGTCGTCACTGCCGGCGTGTATGTATGTACTGAGACAGCCGTCATCGCAGCCAAGCAGACAAAGCCGCCTTCTGATTCACTGAGCGTGGCTGTTTTCGTTTACCACTGCATCGGCTGATGGCAACGGATTGTCATTTCCAGGTTTGTGGCTCAACTCGGTGTTAAATTTATGAGCGGTTTTCATGCTGTTTCACCTTCGTAATAAACAAATTCCCGATCGACTGCAATCTTCATCTGATTTTGTAAGGTGCTGTTTGACAGTTCAACATCAGTAATCATTATGTCTCTGTAACATATCGCGTAAATTTACAGCAAAGAGAACTAAATTATCAGTTCTGTGATTTAAAATTATGGCTGGAAGAACTCAAACAATATAAACTTAATACGTACGTCACAAAAAGTGTAAAAATGTGGCACATTTATGTTTATGTCAAAGCCTTTTCAGGCAGTTCGATCAATTGTGTCATTATTAAAATTGAGATTTTTTTAGTGTGTAGTGTATCTGAACAACCGATAGTGGTTTCTGAAATTATATGTGAAAATAGACCATTTGGCGAAAAAAAGTTAACCCGGGAGCGGTCGCGTCGTGTACTGAGACACGCACCACGAAAAATGCACGCTTGTGATACACAGCGTGAGCGTGGCGTCGTTGCAGGTAGTCAAAGACGCGATTGCTCGAGGGTTTAAATCGCCTGCTCAAAAATGGCGTGAGACAGCTATGCAATATGGCAGCTTTTTACTCATATTCATTCCTCTTTGCTGAAGCGACGAGAAAGATATAGCAACCCGAGCAGAAGAGAATACCTTACAAATACTATGAAAAGAGCAAACTGTGTTTTAAGTCCTGAAATCGTTATTGCTGCACAGATCGAAAAAAGAGTGTAAAATTCTATGACATATGATGCACATAATTGGAGCGTGGAATATCACAGAAGTTTACATGACACATCATGTAAAATTCATGAAATATCATGTAAACTTCCATTATATGTCATGTAATTCAGCATGCCTCTGAGTTTTTACATGACAAATAACGTAAATTTACATGATATATCATGTAAACCATCATAACACTAAGTTTACATTACCAAAATTAAGTTTACATGACGTGTAAGTGTCATTATTTTTATCTGTGTGGGTTATTTGAAAAAATGTTTCGAGAACATCACAATAAGAATTGAAAGTATTTGAGCAGAATATGGTATTCGTGTGGTATTTGTTGATTTAGCAATGAAAAGAACAGAATAACAAGTTTTGTTATTACATCATGGACCTATAGAAAAAAATATACAATTTATTATTAACACTTGTCATTACTTTGTTAGTCAATACCTTTTGGATAACAAATAGAGCGCTTAAAAAATCTAGGTATGCATTCGTTATTGGAATAACAAGACTTGTTATTTTCTAGGTGTTATTTATAAGATATTATGGTGTTCGTTTTTGCTATTTTGCCACATATAACCACCTAACGAAGGGCCCATCAAGGTATGATAGTATTTAAGATTAATACCTTGATATGTCGATTGATTGATTTGTATTTATTTAAGAGACTTTCAACCTTGATATGTTATTCACTTGCTATTATTTTCTGCTCGGGAAATGGGCTGTTTTAAGTGAGCCATGCAACCCTATCGCCAGTGCAAAGCGATACATCATTCGCCTGACATTTTCATACGTTGCTGTTGCTTCGTAGGGTTTGGACCGGAAGCGAATGGATGACTGAAGACAAGCCCAACAAGACAAGGGAGGGGTTTTGGGGGTTAAATCCCTCCCATTGCCGATGTTTTATACACTAGGCACCCCTCCGCCCTATGCCAAAATTAAGAAAAAAACCCTCCCTTGCCGCCTTTTCTGTGCACGGGCCTGACTGAGAATTGTGATAGAATTAGGTAGCTGACAAGCAGACAAGCATTGGGCAAGTTTGTCTGAGACATCGATTTTCGTGAATCGATACAAATCGGACCAGCAGAATCGATTCACCTATTTAATCGAATGCTTTGAATCGATGCTTTCACATCGATTCGATATTATATAATGTTGCAAAACATAAAATGATCCATTTGCAGCAAGCTCATAGGATGATTTATTTATCTAAATAAATTTAATATCAAAAATTGAGAATGTACATCGAACCGTGTCTGGAGGAATTCCTGTATAAATCCGTGGAGAAATTCCTAACGAAATTCCTGGAGGAACTGCTGCAGGAATAGCTGAAGGAAACCCTGAAGGAATACTTGGAGGAATTCCAGGAGAATTTCCTGGCGGTTTCCCTGAAGAAATTCTTGGAATATGCCTGGAGAACGTTATGGAAGAATTCTTGAAGAAATCCCTGGATGAGTTCCCTAGAGGAAATCTGGGAGGAATTCCTGGAGAAGAAACATTTTGAGGAATTCCTGGAAGAATCCTTAGAGAAATTTCTGGAGAAATTCTTGGAAAAACTCCTGGAAGACTTTTTGGCAATGCTACGCCAATGATTTCACGATTCTGTGTCGAAAATTGATATAACGTTGAGAGAATGCATTCTGAGGAAAAATGAAAATTTAAATATTTTTGAATCGAAAGAAAAATCGATTCGGTCGATTTTGTGGGGCTTCAACATCGATTCGAAAAATCGATTAATCGAAACAAAAACATCGATGTTGCGAACACCGATTTAAAATTGTCCAACACTAAAGCAGACACACAACCCAAAGCAACAACGAATGGTTCGATATTGAGTTGTTTCCAATACGAACAAAGGTGTAAAGTGGAAATCAGTTACCCTGAATTTCATCACAAGTTTCTTAAAAATATCTACCAGTTTTTCCTATGTGGTGTTTTTAGTAATGCCTTTGAAAGTTTCGTGCCCACAATGTTTCAAGCTATTCTTGTTAACACGAAATTATTCCGGTTATTTTTTCGGAAATTCTTCCAAAAATATTATGAGAAAATACCTTAGAAATTTACTTGGCAATTTCTCCAAAGATTCTTGCAGAAATCCCCCTTCCCGAAATTCATATCTGGATCTGTTAAAAAAAATACCTCTGAGGTGCTGTCTATAAACAACATATACTTATACTTTGGTCATCTAAAAACCCCCATCTCCCCTTGTAGACTTAAGTCCATACAAAATTTTTAAATTTTTAGGGAGCGTAAACTTTGGCCAGAAAAGAAAACCCCCCTCCTAAGAGTCTACGTCAGCGTTTCTCAAACTATGGGTCGCAACCCCCATTTTTGGTGGGTCGCGAAGTCTTTATCAACTCATGTCGAATGCTATTGCTAGCCATTTTCCAATTATAAAATGCTTCCTTGGAGAATCCATTTGTAGAAGTGTTATTTCTAGAATTTCGTAGAAAAAAAATAATAATTTCATTCAAAATTGTGTATTATAAGTCCTGTCTGGAGTATATTGAATATCGAAACTACTGTCTGCGTTCTGAAATCGATTCTGAAACTATGAGTTTTAAATTAAAACTTTTAGGATTAGGGTAAAATTTTAGATTTTACTTGTGTTCTGGGAAAAAAATAGGTCGTAGTTTTTTTTTTTTCTTTTCAATTCATTTATTTATTCATATTTTATACATTAGTTAACATGCTTACAACTATATATGTACATAATTTCAATATCTAGTGCACCATCCAGTGAGCAGATAGCTCTTTGAAGGAGGTGCTATTCTTATTCTAGTGCGATAGTTTCATATTACATAAACATCTTCTTACAAAAGTTTTTATTGGAATGCACTGCTTCAGTAACAATTCAATTATGGTAGATAGAATACTCTATTTGTGTCTTAATTTACGGTAAATTCAGATTGAAAAAAAATGTGATTTGTACAGATAGTTTGTTATTTGGCTAACAGAGAAAATGCTCAATTTGTCGCTTGAAATGTAGTCTTAATTGTTTTTGGAACGAATGACAGGTATTACAGCTTTTAATAAAAGTAGGCAATTCATTATACAGTTTACTTCCGATGTACGTTATCTTTTTTCGACCAAACTCAGTTCGAGGACGTGTTAGATAAAAGTTTCCTTCCCGTCGAGATGCTCTATTTGCTTGAAGTATTGACAGACTATAATTGTAATGGAACAGTTAGTTTGTAGAGATTTTGTGCATTTGAAGCAAAATTTGAATTTCGTAAAGAGCTTTCAAAGGTAAAATCGATTCAGGACATTCAGTATACAGTTGCTTTGAGGGGTACAATATGGGTTTTTTAAAAACTGTTTTTAGACATCTGTTTTGAATGACCTGCAATTCCTTTAAATTGGATTTGTTTGCTGCACCCCAGTTTGCAATAAGATATGAAAGACGCGAATGGATAAGAGCAAAATATATATTTTCCATACAAACAGGAGGCATAAATGCAGAGATTTTCCTCAAAATTCCTCAATTCAAAATTGTTACTTGCAGTTAGCATTTTTTGTTAGACTTACACGCCAGTTTCAGTAGTTAAAATATCAAAACATTAGAAATACCAAAAAATCAGCAAAAAAAAATAACAAATTTCGACAAGTTACCTTGCTTTTACCGAACTTCAGTAAAGCTGAACTTCTGTGAAATTCAGATGAATGTCGATAATCTGAACTTTAACGGAACAACTAAAAAGTGATTTCAATAAAAATGGAAATATAATAAGTGTGTATAAGGATATCATTATTTTTTTTCAAGAGGACTCATCTGACCATCCAGCAGTACTAAAGTTCTAAAAACTACTTGATGTTCATCCACTCGTTGTGAATAAATATTTATAACATTTTCAACCGATATTTAATGTTAATGTATATTTTAAAGTTCTGCAGAAGCATTAAATTACCACTATGTCTAGAGCCAGATTGGTTAAATATATTAAAAACTTGGAATCATATCTCAAAATTTAGAGACTAAGAGTTAACTGATGCTGCAAACTTGAGAACCTTAACCTTTCTTAGACTTTTCCAAAAAACTAAAAGATCACTATAAATTAAAAAAAACTTTGTTTTTTTAAGTTTGAGAGCTACGTAACGTAAGATTATCACAACCTATAAAAGTGATAGTGTGGGTCGCAAGCTGGAAAAGTTTGAGAACCCCTAGTATTCGTAGTTTATGGACTGGCTCTAAGGTTTTTTTTTATTACGTTAGATTACTCCAGAAATTTTACAAGGGATTTCTCAGAGATTAGAGAGCAATGAATTATTGAAGAATAGAATTTGAAAAATAAATTTAAGAAGTAACGGAGCTGTGGGGGGGGGGGGGGGTTGTTGATCACTGGGATCTACGTCTTTCAACCGTTGAGGAATCGTCCATGAGTCTTCCAGAAACTCCTCCAAGGAATTCATTTCTAATAATGTGAAAAAGCTTATGGTGATTGCACGTCATTTCAACAAAAAAGATGCACTTGCTAGAAATAGTTTCCACTGGGCAGTTTGTTTATATTATCATTTAAAAAATAACGGCCAGATTAAAGAAAAATCGACATCCAAATAATGCTCATAGGATGAAATACTGAAGTTATTTGCGTGGTGGGGTGGCGTACCAGTGTAAGAGCGCCAAAATTTTAAAAACCTTGAGTAATCAGCTCTGATTTTATTGCCCATGGTAACACTGTAATTGTTGCAACAAACTCAGATGTCAACTAAGCCGCCGTTGTTGCGTACAGCTCGAACAATGATTCACTCCACAACCCGAGCAGAAAAGATAGCAACAAAATAACATATCGAGGTATTTATCTTAAATAAAATTATACCTCGATTTGCCCTTCATTAGGTGTGGACATAAGAGGCAAAATAACAATAATTAATACCATAATTTTGTATAAATAACACCTGAAAAACAACAAGTCTTGTTATTTCAATAATGTATGCATACCATAAATTTCAAGTGCTCTATTTGTTAACCAGAAGGTATGAAATAACAAAGTAATAACATGTCTTGCTATTAAATTGAACATTTTTCGATAGCTCCATGATGTAATAACAAATCTTGTTATTCAGTTATTTTTCCAGCTAAATCAACAATACCACATCAATACCAAACTTTGCTCAAATACCACCATTTATTAGGGAGCATCCATTAAGTACGTCACGCTTAAATCGGGAATTTTCGATCCCCCCTCCCCCCTTCGTACGGGTTTTTCCTATACTTAATACATTGCTTGTCACACTTTTAAAACCCCCCCCCCCTCCCCCCTAGGACCGTGACGTACTTAATGGACGGCCCCTTATTGTGGTGTTCTCTTAACATTGCGTAGAATAATATAACAATACCAACTTGAGATATTAGAACACAGGTTGCTCTTTGCACGGTATTTGTAAGGTATGCCCTTCTGCTCGGGAACGGTGTCTAGTTTGCTGGTGGCAATTTTCTACTGCAGTTATTTCTCGGTGGGGTTCCGCGCTAATAGCCGAACGGGCACCATACCGCGGCATCATGGAATCCCTCTCAACGGAAGAAGCTCATCGACTCACACTTCGCGTTGCCACGAATTAATTATACAAAATGGATCCCCTCCCATTTCTGTTTATCTTATATTGTTTGCATTGCGGCGGTCAGTTTGGTCTCACTCCAAACCCCGTAGACAGCCTGAGGTTTGCTTGAGTGGTATTCCTGAATCAGTTTAGTGCCCAGTGGCATTCGGTATCGGTACGCTGCACGACGCGACAGTGACCGGTTGTTCGTTAGATATGAAATGCGGTGGCAAATCCGGTTCTTCTTGGAAGTTTTCCGCCTGGAAAGCGCAGACTCCTCCTACTGCGCAGTCCTGCTACGATCGGCTTAACTTTGTGTGTAAATTCTTCGGGATAGTTCCAGCCTTCAGTGTTTCTCCAAATCGAGCTGATAAGAAATGGATTTTTCAAGTGTTGAACCATTTGATAATGATTGCATCAATGATCCTGTACATTTGGATAACGCAACTTACAATCATGGAAACTGTAATACAGAAGACAAAATCAGTGATTATGGGGCGCATAATGGAAAGCATACACAGCCATTACGGTTTGCTGATATTGGTGGCGATGTTGGTAGGACAGCATTTGCATGGAAAATCGTCAAAGATTCCAGCCCTGCTGCATCTTACGGATTGTCAACTCAAGCGATACGGTAACACAGTTGACTTAAACAGCTTCTACAGGTTCATGAACAGTTGCTTGGCGTTGAGCAATGTGATGTCCTTGGTGCTATGTTCGATTGGTTTCATGGTGTTGGAGTGGAAGGAAAAGCTTCCGGTTCCGGTGAAACAAGCCATGATCATATCTCAGTATGTGCAGATATCCTACGCCGTTATGTGTCTACATGCAACGCTCACAGTGGCAACAATAAGCATTCGTTTTCGTGCTTTGAATCGACTGCTGAGGTAATTTGCTTTTTTTTGCAAATAGGCAAACTCACCGGAAGCCGATGATATTCATACTGGTACTAATCTAATCCAACATCCAACACTATCTTACTAACAAATACTCTTTCCTGAGATAACTGTGGAGCCGCAGAGAATTCTTGTTCAAGTATTTAAAGTTGTCTTGCTATCACTCGTTCCCATTTCTGGAGGTCATGAAAACATATATATATGCGACTTTATTATAATATCAAATGTAAGTTTATCTTCACTACTGACTGAGGAACCGCTAAGCTTTTCAGTTTCTCACCTGAAAGTTTTACACAAAATTTGCAAGATTTTTTTTCCAGAATTCCAATATAAAATTCTTAGAGGAGTTTCCACAAAATTCCTCATCAAGATTCTTCAGAGATTTTCTGTACGAATGTTTTTTTTTTGTGATCGTAACGTTTTAGAATTCTTCCCGAGTAACATTTTTCAGTCAAATAGACTAGAAAAGGTCCTTATGATCATTTTAAAACCAAAATAAAACAGTTTAGGTTTTATGACGGTTTAAACCCCTCTATAAGGCTTATTAGACATTCAAATGTTACTTGGGTTGTTAATCGCCAGGTTAGTGTGAGTTGTTCATTTAATGAAAGATTCATAATCGATTCGAAAAAAAAATATTGTGGCACTTCAGGGTTTCTCAAACTAGCATTATCAATCCAATAAAATACATAAATTGATCAAATTGGAGACCAATGCTATCATACATATTGTTTCGAATGTGAATTCGCTTCCAGGGAATGCGACTTCACACGAATGAAAATTACCATCTATAATATCATCCCGCAGACTAGTCTCATTACTGCCCAGTATGTGGCCCTACATTAGCTACCAGTCGAACAGACGCGCCATTCCGGCATGCCGAGAGGTACCTACCTATTATGGAATGCAACAAAGAAGCATCGTCGACTTGCCACCGCAAATTAATTATACAAATGGATCTTCTCCCGGCGTTGTTTATCTTACATTGTTTGTATAGTATCAGGTCCCACTCCGAGCTCTGGCCGGCTTCAGGTTCATTCGGGCGGTGTGTCTGAATCAGTTCGGTGCTCAGGCGTATTCGGTTCTATACATGGTGTTGTTGCGTTGATTGTGCGGCAACTATGAAATGCGGCGGCAAATCGGATTCTTTTTGGAAGTTTTCCCGCTGGAAATCGCGGCGACCTCTCACTGCCCATTCCTGTTACGATCGGATGAATTTGGTGTGTAAATTTTTCGGAATTGTTCCAGCTTTTAGCATCGATTCGAAACGAACTTCAAGAAGATGGATTTTGCAAGTGTTGAACTACTCGATTATGATTGCAGTAATGCTGCTGTACGCGTGGATAATGCAGCTCGCCGTTGGAGATGCTGTGACCCAGAGGACCAAATCAGTAATCATGGGGCGCGTTATGGAAAGCGTTAACAGTCATTACGGTTCATTGATATTGGTATCACTGTTTGTAGGACAGCAGTTGCATAGCAAAACATCGGAAGTCCCACACGTGTTGCATTTCGCTGATTGTCAGCTCAAACGATTTGGCTTCGTAGTTGAGCTTAAAAGTGTGTATTGGTTCATGAACGGCTGCCTTATTCTGAGTGTAATAGTTTCTTCAGCACTTTGTAAAGGTAGTATTTCTATAATGGAACGGCATGCCGAGGTTTGTTCCTCAGTGAAAAGAACTATAATCGTGTTGCAGTATGTTTTAACATCATATGCAGTAATGTGCCTTCATGCAACGTTCTGTGTGATATCGATAGCCATACGATTCCGTGCGCTGAATCGACTATTGAGGTAATTTTGATGAAACTAATTTCCTATACTCACATATCATTTCACCTTAGTGTAGCTCCTTAGTAGAGCCGATCGAACAAAACACCTCAACTATCACCTAATTCATCAAAATCAATCGGAAGTTTCACCTAAGCCCCACCCCTGTCAACAAAGCAAGCAAACAAACCGCACATAGGTATCACATTTCATGGCTTTCACTTGCATCATTTCGATTCCAGATGTTTTTAGTCCCAAACTGGCATTCCTTCAACAACGTCCACATCGTTAATAATGTACTGGTTCAAAGTTGACAACTTATTCCAATCGATCCGACCGCTGCAAATCGTCCTGAAAGTATTCGGATTCACACCACTTCTGGACCATTACCCCAAAGCATCGAAGTCCTTTCGCTTCTGGCACTCCTTCCTGTACACCGTGTTCTTCGTGCTGTTCTACGTCTACGCTGTATTCAGCTACGTCATGCGGGAAGGATACTCCCATAAATATCGGTCCCGTATTCTGGGTCGTGCCGAAAGCTTCTTCACCATGCTGTTCTACACGGCCATTCTGGTGTCGATAATCAGTGCCTTTGCAAATCGGCGCAACAACCTGCGGGTCCTACACAAGCTGAACCATATGGACCAGATTCTGGTAGTGGGGTTACGTGCACGAATCGACCATCAGCGGATCCATATGAGATCGGTCATCAGCATCGGGTATCACTTTGTGATGAGTATCGTCATCTATGGGTCATACCAGTACATCCATTCGGTGGTGTTTGCTTCGGATTATCGACTGAATGTCGCGGGAATGTTGTTCCATTTTGTGTGCGGCTTTGCGTTCATGTTGACTCTGGTTGTGGCTACTTTCCAAGTGCTTCTGCTGGTGGTTCGTTACGAAGCGTTGAACGATGTGTTTCGGTAAGTTAAGATTATTAACCTTCTTGAGGTATTAAGAAAATGTTGTATTGGGGTTTTTCTGACCCTGAAATTCTAACTCTGAAAGAATGATTTTTTTCTACCAATTCAAATGACCAATGAGCGATTCCAAGCAACAGCATCAAAATTAAGGAAAATTTTTAATTCATGATTTTCTATTGAACTGAAACTTTGCACAGTTTTTCAGTTCCATCTAAATCGCCATTTTTCGATATCAAATTTTTATTTAGAGCCACGACTAACTTTTCAAAAGGGTGTATGTGAAAATGGTTCAAAAATATTCAAAAATATGCACAGCAAAAACGGATTGTTCGATTGTTATGAATTTTTCAGCAAAGTTAGATAGCTAAATGGTGATTTCTAAGAAAATATACACTGTGAAAAAAAATCTATTTTATCATTGAAAAACATCATTTTTGTCACAAAAACTCAAATATCTCAAAACCCTATCTTTTTACCAACTTGAATTTTTTAGGGAAAACGGTACATTGTATTAGCAATCTACCATAAAAATTTGGTGATGGTAAACTAATAAACAAAAAAGTTATAACATTTCAAAAATTTCACAATTTTTACATTTAGTAAAAAAAATTTTTCTGTGTAAATTATTTCGGCCGGGAATCGCGATTTGATGCTGATTTTATTGTTCAGCAAAGTTAGATAACTAAATGGCGATTCCTAAGAAAATATACACTGTGAAAAAAATCTTTTTTAACATTAAAAAATATCATTTTTGTCACAAAAACTCAAATATCTCAAAACCCTATCTTTTTACCAACGTAATTTTTTAGAGAAAACGGTCCATTGTATTAGCAATCTACCATGAAAATAAACAAAAAAGTTATGACAATTCAAACATTTCACAATTTTCACATTTAGTAATAATTTTTTTTAGTGTAAATTATTTCGGCCGGAAATTGAAGTTTGATGCTGATTTTATTGTTAATGGCCTTGCGTGAGTAAAACAAGTTGTTTTTATTATATATTATATATACATATAATATAATATACTATGTACCGTAATGTTCCGATTTTATCACGCCCTCCGCGCATTAGTCGTTTATTCATTAATTTGCTGTTACATTTGAGGACAAGTGTTTTCCCTCTTCTTCAAGATGAATGTTGAAAGCGTGTTTTGCAACGTTAAAAATATTGAAATGGGTATAGATGTTGAAGAATATTACAGGGCATTTTTGAAAAGGGGCGTAATTAAATTGTTTAAACAGATGTCGCTGATGGCAATTTCTCAGTTGTTGTCGTTTTCGAACTTCCTGCGCTTTGCTTTACCGATGATATACAGATGGCTCGTTTGTCAAATTCTAGACGGCAGGACGTGCAAATGCGTAATTTTGTACACAATGTGGACATTTGGGCATAACCAGTCTCTTTCAGTTTATCTATGGTGCTTTCGGTGACATTTCGTAACTCTTTTGAACATTTTTTTTCATCAAACGGTCTACAAGAGAGCGTTGAGTTGAAGACCTTTGAGAAAGCGACTGTTCATCTTGTTCGTTAGATTATAATAAACAAAATCACTTATTAATTTTAACTTACTTGTTTGGTGTTGGTGGCTGAAGAAAAAAAATACTATACAATTTTTAATATTCATAGCGGTAGTATTTTTTTGTTTTTTTCGTGAGCATTGTCAGGTATGTATACAGACAAACAAACGTAACACTGGCGAAATTTTCATTGACCACGCCTTCAACGATCATTTTGAATCTTGGTTGTGGCTTTCATAACAAGAAGAGCGCCCATCGTTTTTCTTTGCGTTTGACGTTTCACACTAGCGCCTTCTGATGACGATATTGCACAACGCAGTGTTTCGTGAAACATTTCCACCAGGTGGTGATAGTGTGAACTGGGCGATGAATTTTCACTAAAATTGTTCTAGGCGTTTCGTCTGTTTGTCTGTGGTATGTACCTCTTATGCATTTGTTGTTGTTGAAGTTACTCGCATTCTTCCGATCATAAAGTCTGTTCTCTTAAGAGGGATTTTTTTTGCGGATAAACTAGACGTATACGCGTATAAAAAAACTTTTATTATACAGCTTTTGTCTTAAAAATAAATTCAATTCCATTTTTCTTATAATCAACAACTTTTCAACACTATCAAGGGATTTTTTCACCAGTCACGTACAATAAAAAGTATGATAATCTCAATATTTTTGATCACAACACTGGATCGCGTCTAAGTTTCAAATAGATACTATAGTAATTACGAATAATCAAACTAAAGTATCATGAAAACAACTTGTTTAATTCAGGCGGTAGCCTTTACAATAAAATCAGCATCAAAATATAATTCTCGAAATAATTTACACAGAAAAAATTTTTTTTTGTTACTAAATGTAAAAATTGTGAAATGTTTGAAATGTCATAACTTTTTTGTTTATCAGTTTACCATCACCAAAATTTTATGGTAGATAGCTGATATAATGGGCCATTTCCCCTAAAAAATTGAAGTTGGTGAAAAGATAGGGTTTTGAGATATTTGAGTTTTTGTGACAAATATCATATTTTTTCAAAGTAGAAAAAGAAATTTTTTACAATGTATATTTTCTAAGGAATCATCATTTAGTTATCTAATTTTGCTGAAAAATTTATAACAATCGAACAATCCGTTTTTGCTGTACAGCTTTTAGAATATTTTAGAACTATTTTCGCATACACCCTTTTGAAAAGTTAGTCGTGAGTGAATATGAAGGTTTAATATCAAAAAATGGCGATTTATATGAAATTGAAAAACTGTGCAAAGTTTCAGATATTTTTGAAATGGTCGCTCAGGATCGACTGACATGACTCCGTGGAATTCCTCCAATGTCTTATTTGAAAGAATGTGTGGACTAGAGTGGGTCATCGTTTATATGGAAAAATGAAAAATTCAATGGTATCCCATCAGATCAAAGCTTTTTTGATTCCATTTCAGCACCCAAATAAGTGTGCAAAATTTGAGCAATATCGGTTATGTCTACATTTTGCGCATAGCGTTTGTAAGTTGTTTGTAAGTGTAAGTTTGTATGGGATTTTACATGGGAAAACACACTTTTTTTGCATTTCTGTCATGACAAGCTCAATTTTTTTGTAATCAATAAAATGAAAACATAGCCTAGGGTATCCTGAAAAACTTTGTCGAAGACTGCGAAGTGATCTGATGCTTATGAAAAAAGTTATAGCGTTGGCATTGCTTGGCAAAACAGCAGGATTTTGTTGCTATTGTTATTCCTTTACATGTTAAAACATAAACACATGCATGTGGTTCGTTGGTTATAACTATTTTTACAAGCATCGGATCGCTTTGTGGTCTTCAACAAAGTTTTTCAGATCATCCTAGGCTATCATTTTACAGTATCGGTTAAAAAGTTTCAGACTAACTTTTTCAACTTATAACAAAAATGCAAAAAAGTATGTTTTCCTATACAAAATCCCATATAAATTTCAATTGGGTTTTTTAATTTTAAAAAAATATATTGATTTTTTGCTTTTATACGAAAGAGCACCTTTTTCTGAGCCACTATGATTTTTTTCAGATTTTTAGAACCTTATTTTGGTACCTAAAATCAATTTCAAAGCAATTTTTTGAAATCACCTTTTGACAGCTGGGCAACTGTTTGACAGCTCCGCCCAGTACAAAACCCGATGAGGGGTGATTCGACAAATCGCTCCCATACAAACTTCAAATTGGTTTTTAAATAGGTTCCCGGGCTTCAAAATTCATGAAAATTTGAATTTCGGCTCAGTTTGACATGCAGATTCAGAATATCGAATTATCTCAACACCGTTAAAGAAGCCAATTACAATGCGCAAAGTGTAGACACAACCGATAGCGCTCAAATTTTGCACAGATACTCAGGACCCTAAACGGAACCAAAAAAGGTTTGATCTGAGAAAACGGTTCCGAAGACCCACCCTAGTGTTGACATTGTAAAACAGTGGTTCCGGGAGCATTGGCAACCGGGAATCTGCTAAACACGTCAACCATCTTGGACTCCAACCGGTTACGCGACTATTAGCGGAAATTTACACGATCGTAACGAAATTTTACATGATATCTCATGTAAATATGCGCTAACTCTAGCATTCCCATTATGTGCATGATTTCTCGCTGAATTTTACATGAATATTTTTTTATGTGTTGAATCTCTTCTGGAACCACCTGAACCGTTCAAGAAACGTTTTAAAGTGCCGCTAAAATCTCCCTGAAGCTTACTAGCTATGATCCAAAATGTATTTTACTGTAGACTCCCTTAACCCCCTTAAAATTCCCTGTAACACCCCGGAGACCCTTATAAACCCCCCGAAAACGCCTGCGTAACGCCTCTGAAACTCGTCAAAAATCCTCTGAAGCTTTCTAAAACGCCCTGAAATCCCCCTATAACCCCCGAGGACTCCATGTAACGCACCTGAGACCCACGGAAACCCCCAAAAACACCTACGTAACGCCTGAGTAACGCCTCTGAAACTCGCAAAAAACCATCTGAAGCTGCCTTAAATGACTTGGGAATCCCCCTAAAACCACCTCGAACCCCATGTAGCGCACCTGAGACCCTCATATACCCCCGAAAATGCCTACGTAACGCCTGAGTAACGCCTCTGAAACTCACCAGAAATCATCTAAAGCTGTCTGAAATGCCTTCGAAATCCCTCTAAAACCCCCTCGGACCCCATGTAACGCACTCGAGACCCTCAGAAATTATTTAAAATATTTAGGCAGTCCCGACTCGGTACCCTAATGGAGGTTTTGGTGTATTTAGAATGAGAAGAAAACTGTCTTCAGCTTCAGAAGATTAAGACCATCTCATATGTTGCTATCTTTGAACACCCAAACTGCCCCTCTTCGCATGTCAGTCCCATGTCGTTTCTAATGCGAATCATATTTTTGTCCTCGTGAGTGACATTTGAAACATATTTGATATTTTTCTCGTCTCATTTCACAGCTCAATATCCTACGGAAAGGGTATACATGAAGTGAATACATTTTTTTTTTTGAAAATAATTGGAGTTATAGAACCAAAAGTTGCGCTTTGAAAAACAACATGGAACTGACATGCCAAGAGGGGCAGCAAACCTCCATCTAGGTAATGAGCCGGGTTTGCCTATTGTTTACCTAAATGGATTCAGTTCATTACCTAAATGAATTTCAAGGTTGCAAAGAAGTTTGAGAATGGCAAGTGGATAGCAGATGCACTGGGGATTGACCCTTCTCCTTTGAAATTTAATAAGGAAGGGTCAGAGAGATTTCAAGGGAGTTGTAAGGGGGGCTCACACAGTGATCATAATATGAAAATACCTGCAAAAATTATCAAATCATAGTAGTCTGCTAGTTTTACCCTAAACAAATGGATTGGAACATGATTAAGCTCTCAATTTTATATTTATGACATTTTCATTATTTGTCGATTTCTTCGAACGAAATCCGAACAAAATGGCTGATTTTTATACAATTTTACAGTATACATATCATCATGGCACTGATGTTTTGGCAACTCTTGGCAGCTGCATTTTTTCTTAATAGATTCTGTATACTTAAACGAGTAATTGAAAGGAATATCCCCGATGGGAGAAGCGGCGAGCGATTTGTAAGACACTTTGAAGTCGAAGTGTGAGAATTTCTCGTACTAATAACTTGTAATGCCAATTTTGGAGCCAAAAGTGTTATTTTTATCTCTCGCTCCATTGAAGATGATATACACAAGAACTTTCGTATACACTCTTTAAATCATTTGAATAACGAATATTACTAGACTTTTGTAGAAATCGAGCTTTTCTTTATCAAAAATTCAATTTTTTTTCCACCAGCAGCTATTCAGTGCTGTAACAAGACATAAAATCAATATTTTAAAATTCTTTGAATGACATTGAATGCTTCTGATATTAAATATGAATGCTTGATATACGTCAATCCATTGAAGACATGTTCGAAAATTGACTTTCTGCCAGCTTTTCTAAAAATCTTTACAATGAGAGAACTTTCATAGACGTTGTAAAGCGTTTCAATGCTTTTCCGGGCGAGAGAGTTTCAAGGGTGTTGCAAAGCATTTCAAAGCGTTTCAGGGCGTTCCAGGAGCTTTCAGAGGGTTCTAGGGGGCTTCAATTAGATTTCATGGGGTTTCAGAGACGTTTCAAGGCGTTTCATGATGTTTCAGAGAGGTTTTAGGGAGCCTTGGAGGTTTCATGGGGGATTTCAGTGGCGTTACAAATCGTTTCAAGAAGTTTCGATGCGTTTCAGAGCACATTTGGCGCTGTCCATGAACTACGTAGAGTCAATTTTGGATTCCCAGACCCCCCTTCCCCTCGTAGACTGTCGTCCATACAAAGTTTTCAAAATTTGTATGGACCGTAGACTTTGGCCAGACCCCCCGTCCCCCCATCCTCTCCTTCGGGTCTACGTAGTTTATGGACAGGCCCCTTCAGGGCGTTTGAGGTGCTTTCGGAGCGGTTTTAGGGGACTCCAGAGGTTCTCGAAAGTTTCATGGGGGTTTAAAAGGCTTCTAAAACATTTTAGTGCGTGTCAACGCATTTTTATGCGTTCCTAGGCGTTTCAGGGCATTTCATGAGATTTCTTGCGAGTTTCCCAAGAGGAGGGGTCCTAAGAGGCTTGCAATTTCACGGAAGTTTAATGCGAGTTTCAGAGCCGTTCCAAAGCGTTTCAAGGCGTTTTAAAGCGTCTCAGGGCGTTTCAGGCGATAAATTTCACGAAGATTTCAAGGAAGTTTAAGAGGCGTTCCAAAGCGTTTCAAAACGTTTCTAGGCGTCTCAGGGCGTTTCAGGAGGTTTTAGGAAGGTTAAAGGTCTTCAGTTAGCCTAGTGTTTAAGACTATGGATCGCCAATCCGGAGACGGCGGGTTCGATTCCCCTTCCAGTCGGAAAAATTTTCTCAGCTTCCTGGGCATAGTGTATCATTGTGCTTGCCTCACAATATACGAATTCATGCAATGGCAGGCAAAGAAAGCCCTTCAATCAATATCTGTGGAAATGATTAATGAACACTAGGTTTAAGCGAGGCAGGCCAAGTCCCAGTGGGGACGTAGAACCATAAAGAAGAAGAAGAAGAAGAAGAAGAAGAAGAAGAAGAAGAAGAGGAAGAAGAAGAAGAAGAAGAAAAAGAAGAAGAAGAAGAAGAAGAAGAAGAAGAAGAAGAAGAAGAAGAAGAAGAAGAAGAAGAAGAAGAAGAAGAAGAAGAAGAAGAAGAAGAAAAGGGTCCTAAGAAGCTCGCAGGTGGATTTCAATACCTGTATAGATCCATCGAACTATACTGGAATGGAGTTCTTGGACATCATTAATCAGATAGTGAACTCACCATTTTATAGCACATAGTTGCATGAGGCTGTGTAAGCATACACCGATAAAAATATTACATCATATAACTTGTAACAAAATAACCCCATCATATCGCACACATTTTTCCATTACTTTATATGTCTACAGGATACTCTCAGTATCCTCAGCTTCATTGCATTCAACATTCCATAAAAGAAGATCTTGAATGTAATAGTCAGTGAAATGTAATGGAAGTCTAAATACAATTTGTTTTACGTCGCTAGTGATTGATGGTTTATGTACATACAATTGTAGCTCTCGTAGATTCGAATACCTTAACTAAAGAGATTTCTTAGAGACTCTTAAAGAATCATCGAACTCACTGAGGCTATGTGAGTATGAATCATAGCCATAAAACTCTTCAAGACAACTAACCAACTACGTTAGTAGATCTGATGATCTTTACTCAAAAAAGTTCTTGGAGATCCTTAAACTTACAATAAACTCACCACTTGACAACACATAGTTACATGAGGCTGTGTATGCAGAAATTTTATTCAAAATGCTCCAATAGGTAACTAAGAACACTTGTAGATTAAGGTCTAAGCGCTAGGGAGTTCTCGGATACTAATTTATAATCGTATAACTTAAGGCTTGATAGAACACTTACTCATTTCTTGAAGGGTAATCATTGAACTCATCACTTGATAAATCATAGCTCTTAGAAATAACCAAATACGTTGGTAGATCCGACAACCTATAGTCAAGGGAGTTCTGAAGGCATTACATGTACGTTTTCGGTTTTTTTTTTTTCAAAGGTCTCACGTGCGTTACATGGGGTCCGAGGAGATTTCGGAGGCATTTCAGGAAGTCTCAGAGCATTATATGCTGGTTCCAGAGGCATTGCGGAGGCGCTTCAGGGAGTTTCGAAGGGTCTAAGGTGGGTTACGTGGGATCCAAGGTGGTTTTAGGGGGGTTCCGGAGGCATTCAAGAAGTTTCAGAGCATTTTAGACTGGATTCAGAGATGTTACGCAGACGTTTTCGAGGGTTTTGAAGGGTCTCATATTCGTTACATGGGGTCCGAGGGGGTTCAGGGTGATCTTGGAGGCATTTCAGGAGGTTTCAGAGATGATGATGGCACAAATGTCCCAAATGGAGGATAACGTTCCTCTGGAGCAGGGCTTCTGAAGCCATCGTGGTGCGTGTAGCGTAACGTCTTAGGAGGGTTAAAGGTGTTCTTGAAACCTCCTGATCTGAAATGCCTCAAATCGCCTCTGAAAACTCCCTAATCCCATTAAAACGCCCTTGAAATCATCATAATCTGTTTGAAATCCCTCTGAAAACCTTTTGGGCGCCTTTAATAGGCTCCATAATACCCCCTGAAACGGTCCCTCAATCGCTTGAAACACCCCTGAAATGCTATCAAACGCCCCTAAAACTACTAGGAACGCCCTTAAAATGTTTCTGAAACACTCTAAAACTCTCAGAAAAGACTCTGAAATACCTAGAAATGCCCCTCAAACCCCTTGCAACGCTCTTTAACCCTTTGGGTCAGAATTTTCACCTGTCTGGATGTAACCTCACTGGTCTAGAACACGTTTGTTATAGTCGATTTTCTGTTGAGATCCTCTGCATTGCTCTTGAAACGTCCCAGAAACCACCTTGATACTATTGAAATGCCCCTGAATTCTCCGGAATCCCATTAAAAAACCAACAAACCCTGACAGAACGCTCTTGAAAGGCTCCTCGAGTACTTTGAAACAACGCCTTGAAACGCCCCTGAAGCCTCTTGGAACCCCTTTTTTGAGCTGTCTGGGAACTATTTGGAAACCACCTTAGCCCCACTTCAAATGCCCAGGAGCAAAACCTGTTCTGCGAACTAGATTCCCTCATTAAAGCCCAAACATAGTATGCAAAAATTTCCCTCTTTTTATTCTCATTTTTAATTTATGCACCCCCAGCCAGGTTCCAGTGTAGAAGTTTTCTCTTGAAAGGAACAATTTAAACGTCAAATATCTGCTCTATAGTTTCTTCGGAAATTCTTTTTGGATTTTTTTCAGTATCTATGCAGTAAATCGTTGAAAAATATCTTTGAGAAATTCTTTTGGAATTCTTTCGCCAATTACTCTGAAATTTCATTCGGCAACTCCTTTGGAAATTCCTTAAGCAATTTTCTTCTGAATAAATTCTACATTATTTTTAAGGAATTTCTCTGGCAATTCTCTTGGAAATTGTCCTTTATTTGATAACTCCATTTGAAGTTGGATTCTTAGGCAATTCCTCTGGAATTTTCTTCAATCAGTTTTCGGCAAGGCTTCAGCGTTGGCTTTACAAACTTCCTGTTGAATTTTTTTTTCTATAAAAAAATCTTTGGAAATTCCATCTGCATCTTCTCTTTGGTTGTTTTTATCTTTCTGACAATTGATTTGGAGAATCCTCTGATAATCACTTTGGGAATTTCTTCAACACTCTTCTGGAAAATTCTGTGTCAATTTCCACGAAAATTGATTAAGTAATTCATTCGGCATTTCTTTTGAAAATTGAATCGGAAAATTTCCTGTAAGTTATCATGTGAATTGTCTTTGGTGGAATTGCTTCGGCAAATTCGTTGGAAATCATTTCATCAATATTTATTGGATTGAATCCAAAAATTCCTATAAGATTTATTTTTCTGGTTTTTGGGGCAATTCCTTTGGAATTTGATTCGGTTACTCTTTCGGAAATTTCTAGGCAATAATATTAGAAATTGATTCACAGCTGTGTTCATAAAAATAGCAATAAAAGCCAATTTTTATACAAAATGGCCAACTTTGACATGCTGTAATTTTATTCTCCTATGACCGATTGAGTTGAAAATTTCAAAGTAAACTACAAATATGATCAATTTAGTTATAGCAAAATTTTGATTTGATCGGTGCACCTGCAAAAAAATTAAACACTATGTGAAATTGATTTATTTATTTATTTATTTATTTGTTTTATTTTTTTTATTAGCTTCATTAAGGAGATTTTCAGCCCGCGGCTGGTTCATCTCCACTATTTATTTGTTAAATAATTCCATCTGACCTTAAGGTCTTAATGAAACGGATTATGATGGGGAAAAGCCTCCTTGAGTCAGCCACATTTTGCCGGATTCAAGAAGGCGTAAAAACCCCATATATTTTCTTAATCTATATATAAAAGATGTTGACTAAGCCTAACTAAACACGAAAGGATATCGTAAAACTTATTACTAGCACAAATTAAAGACTAAACAGAAGTATGCAGCAACCGTGGAAACCAGATGTCGCCGTTAGCTCGAGGATCGTTGCAGTTCATCCGATGTTCGTAATAGCAAGTGAACAGCATGTTCGTAATAACAAGTAGCATCAGTGTGAACAAATTGAAGTTACTTCGGTCTTCGGTATGCTACTGTGCGCTCAATTCTGATGAGGAACAGCTTCAACATAATTTATCGGCGCTCCCTTATAATTGGTACAACAATTCGTTAAAATGTTACATGTCAAGTCGCGACACGGTTCTGTTTCCGTCAACAAACAGGAACAAAACCAAATATTTAGCTCTCCTAATACTATCAACGATCATAATACCACCCGCTCCACTCCACTCCTCATTCATTTTCCCGAGGTGTGAATTGTATGGCTATTGACTTGTTTCGCTCCCTAGAATAAACAACTCCCACCGCACCAACAAGCGAACAGTGTGCAAATCAAACAGACAAAGAAACCCAAGCTATAATTCTTCTCCAGCCATGATATCTCCAATTTTCTCGCCACCCATTGTTTCGATGACCAGTAGTGCTGGAGTAGCCTCGAGTCATGGCAGACCATCCGACCGAAACGAAAAGTGAAATCTTCCAATCATATTACAGAATTACATTCATTCTCAAATGTTGCGGACTGTACCCGGTGGTGACGGACCCCGAAAAACGTCACCGTCCTCGCTACCGATTGCTAAACATCCTAGCCATTCTGGCAGCGGCGTTCGTCTACGGCTACATTCTGGTGCATTATTCCCTCGAGTCGGAGTTCATCCGGCTCAGTACCGGTTCGGTAATCATTCAGCGAATGTTGGACATTTTTCACATCACTCGCTACGTTATGGCCGTGGTTGTGCCCACGTTTGTGCTCCTGAGGTTGGACAAAATATCTCGGATGATTCAAGGGCTGCAGGAAGTTAACGCGCTGATAATGAACTTTGGGGGTAAGCTGATTACGGAAAAGTTATCCAGAGTGGACCGATTGGTGCGAATCGTGCAACTGGTTGCTCTGGTCGTACCGTTTTCCTGTGTGGTGGTATTCAGTGTTGTGTGGGATGTAGCATTCACGAACATTTCGGTAGGATTAGTGTTTCGGATTTCGAGGTTGATGTGCTTCTTCAGTTTTGCACAGCTGTGGACGCAACCGACGTTGCTGGTGATGCAAATGGGTGGTCGGTTTACGGCACTTAATCAAGCTGTGAGGTGAGTTGGGCTGAGATGACGACGTGACAGTGTTGGGTTATATTTGTTATGTTATATTTGTGTTCAACGTAGTCCTTCTTGTCCATTAGGCCGTCCCTTATTTTGCAAAAATTGGAAATGTTATAAGTTCGTTAGTGGAAAATGATCGTTTTAGCTAAAACATGATCGTGTCAAAATTTGAAGTCCGTATCTCAAGGCTAAGTGGTCCCTCAAGGGGCCTAAAGTTGTCAAAAATTGTATGGGACCAAAAAAACATGAATTTTTTTTCGACAAAAAAAATACGCTATTTTACTAAAACCGGTGATTTTAGGACCCTAAAGGGCCAAAAATGTGCTTAGATTTGCGATATCTTCACTCGTTTTTGAGTTATCGAACAAATTTTTTTTTTTTTTAAGTTTCCTTCGGATTCTAAAAAAATGGTCAAAAATGCTGATTTTTCAGTCGTTTTTTGTCAATATCTTGGAAACGAGTAGTGATATCGCAAATCTAAGCACATTTTTGGCCCTTTGGGGTCCTAAAATCACCGGTGGAATAGCGTATTTATTTCGTCGAAAAAAATCCATGTTTTTTTGGTCCCATACAATTTTTGACAACTTTAGGCCCCTTGAGGGACCATTTAGCCTTGAGATACGGACTTCAAATTTTGACACGATGATTTTTTAGCTAAAACGATCATTTTCCACTAACGAACTTATAACATTTCTAAATTTTGCAAAATAAGGGACGACCTATTGTCCATGTTTTTATCACCACGTTGCCTTTGTCTGCGTTCATGTAGTATACCGGTTTGTTTTAAAGTTCTGTTAAAGCCTTGTCTAGTCTGGATTTCCCTTACTAGATAATGGATAATGGATTACTGCACAAATTTATACTGACCTGCTTATTCTTACACGAATTTTTTTGTGAGAGTAAGCAGGCCAGCATAAAATCGTGCAGTTGACCATATAGTGTATGCTACGATGCTACGGTGTGTCTGGGGATAAGGCACTGCACATCGTGGTTGCTAAGGTAAACTTTTCCAAGTATTGGTTTGATTTAATTTAAAATGTGAGCATCACGTGTGTGCTGTGTTTTATGATTTGTTGGCTGCACATCCCTCCTGAAGGTCCTTTTGGGGTTCCACGGAAATTTCATTCGGGATCGGGATTGATTTTATTTCCGAGGATTTATGTAGGGCCCCGTCAAAAGTTCCCATTGGGGTTCTCCCAGGATTTCTTCTGAGATTTCTTTTAGTACTTCAAGGGATTTCAGAAGCTTTTTTGACTTCCAGAAGACATTCTTGGGACAATGGAATCCCAAAAGGAACATTTCGAGAGAACCAGAAGGAACTTGTTCGAGTATTTCACACGAAATCCTGTAGTAACTTCATTTAGAATTCCACAAACAAAAATTGCTGGAGGAATCGCTCAAAATACTCCTGCAGGAATTTTCTGAAGCTCAGAAGAAGTTAACGGAAGAATCCCTGAAGGAGTTTCTAGAGGAATCCCGGAAAGATTTTCAGGAGGAATCCTGGAAGCAGTTCCTGGAGAAAGCCGGAAGAGATTCTTTTAGCAATTCTAGAAGGAGTTCCCTGTGGAACTAACGTAGGAATCCCGAATGGAATTTTTGAAGCAACCCCAGAAGTAGTTCCTGATGGAATCCCGGAAGGAGTTTCTAGAGGAATCCTAGAGAAATTTTGGAAGAAATACTTATAGAAGTTTTTGTACACTTCTTAGAAAACATCCCAACGAAATTCAAGAAGGAACTTCGGGAGAAATCTCGCATGCAATTCCTAGGATTAATGCGTGACGGAACTTTAGAAAGAGTTTCTGTAGAAATCTCGAAAGGAATTCCTGAAACCATCCCCGAAAGAACTCTTGGAGAAACCCCGGAAGAAACTCAGAAATATTTTCCGGAAATATCATCTAAAAGTAACAAAAAACTATTCCAAAGACGTTCCAAAAGAATCTATTACGAGAATTACATATGGAATTAGTGGAGGATTCCCGGAACTCCTCAAGCATTCCCGAGAGAGCTGCCTTTGAAGTCCCAGAAGTAATCTCTGAAGGAATCCTGGCAGAAATTCCTGGAGGAACCTCAGATGGAACCTTTCAACAATCTCAGCAGGGATCCCAGAGGAAACTTCTGTAGGATCCCCAACAAGAATCTCAGATGGAGCTCCATGGGGAATCAAAGAAAAAAATCCCTGATGAATCGTCCTAGCATACAGGGGATGGCCAAAATGTTTGGGATAGGCAACTTTTTTTCTTTCACAAAAAAGTTTAACATGCTATATCTTTTCATAGAGTGCATCAAAAAATCTCAAATTTAGACTGTTTGTCAAGCATTATATGTGCATCATTGGTACAAATTTGGGCTCGATTGATTAATCTTTCGCAAAGTTAGAACCGTTCGGGTAAAACACTATTTTTAAGACAACTCATTTTTGAGCTGTCATATCTCGGAAACCAGTGAACCGAATTGAATAAAATTTTGAACGTAAACTAACAATATACAAATGCTTCACAAACTATTAAAACATAGATACTTTTTGAACGTTGAAAAAAATTATCATGGATAGACACTTTTTGGATTTTTCTCGAAAAAATGTAATTTTTTTACGTCAATGTCAATAAATTTTAGTCTTGATGTCCAAAGATTTTCCACTTCTGTGCTCAAGTTATCTTTAATCAGATATATTAGAGCCAATTTAGCTTAAAGGAAGAACACATTTTGTGATTTTTGTGTGGTATTGTAAATTGGACTAATTTTCCTCTATATGGGCAAAAATTTCAACCCGGTATAACTTAATTCGCCGTGAAAATTTTTTACATTTTATAACGTTGCATTAAGTATCAATATATTGTTGATAAACGTTCAAAAAATTATTCAATTCGGTTCACTGGTTTCCGAGATATGACAGCTCAAAAATGAGTTGTCTAAAAAATAGTGTTTTAACCAAACGGTTCTAACTTCGCGAAAAATTATTCAATCAAGCCCAAATTTGTACCAATGATGCAAATATAACAGGTTGATAAACAGTCTAAATTTGATATTTTTTGATGCACTCTGTGAAAAGTTACAGCATGTTGAATATTTTTGTGGGAGTAAAAAAGTTGCCTATCCCAAACATTTTGGCCACCCCCTATACATTTGTGGAAAAACCACGAGGAAAACTTTTTGGAGGAATGTCAAGGCACTCCTAAAGCAATCTCAGAATTATTCTTTAAGCAATCCCAGAAAGAATCTCTGAAAGAATCCCGGGAGTACTTCCTGGAAGAATCCTGGCAAGAACCCTTGATAGAATCCCGGATGGAATCTCTTCAGGAATCTCATAAGAAACTCCTAAAAGAACCCCAGAAGAGACTCTTGGAGGAGGCCTGGAATAGTTTGTGTAGAAACCGCGAAGGATTTCTTTGAAGAATCCTGGATGGAGTTCCTGTGGAATCCCAGAAACCCAACCCACATTTGATAATAAATCAAACCACCTAGGAAATGCTGAGGTATTTTTTTTTTCTTAGTTCGTAAACACGAAACCAAAGACTTAGGAACATTGACCTTAGCAACCACGGCATGCAGTGTCATATTGGTCCTTGACATGGCCGTGTACAGAAGTGGCGCAAATTTTCCAAATTTCGGCAAAAGGCGGACGGGAGCCTAGTGTATTTTATCTAAGCCTTCCTCCAGGAACTGCTTAGAGATTCCCTTAGCAAACCTTCTTGGGATTGCTTTCAAGCATCCTCCTGGGGTTTCTTCAGGAACTGCTACTGAAAGTTCCTCTGCATACTCTTTTTAGGAGTCCTCCAGGATTTCCGCTAGAACTTTTGCGATTTCTTCAGAATCTCCTCCTAGAATTCCCTCAAAAATTGATCCTTGAATTCCCAGGAATGCTTCCTGGGATTCCTCCGAGAATGCCTCAAGGGGTTCCTCCAAAATTCCTCTGGGAATTCTTACATGGATTCCTCTTAAAAATCGTCAGAGATTCGTCTGGGAATTCCTCTAGCAAATTCTTTAGAGATTCCTCTAGGATTTCCTCCAGAGATTCCTGCAAGTATTACTATTGAGATACTTCAAGAAATTCCTCTAGAGATTCTTCCAGGAACTCCTCTTGAAAGTGCTCCAGTACTTCTTAATGGAAATTCTCCAGGGCTTCTCTAAGGATTCCTCCAGGGATTCCCCACAGAATGTATACAGGGATTCCATCAGGAATTCCTCTAAAGATTTCTCAAGGGATTTCGCTAGAGATTCTTCCAGGAATTCCTACAGGCATGTCTCCAGGTATTTCTCTAGGGGTTCCTCCAGGCATTCCTTCAGGAATTCCTCCTGGGATTGCTCTAAGCATTCCTCCAGGAATTTCTTTAGGAATACCTCCTCAATGCCTACGGTGATTTCTCCAGAATCCAGGAATTATTCCAAGAATTTCTCCAGCGATTCCTGCATGCATTCCTGTTGAGTTTCCTCTTGGAACTCCTTCATGGAATTCATCAGGAATCCTCCACAAATTCATCCAGGAATTCCTGGGGCATTTCTGAAGGAATTCCTGGATGAATTCCTTCAGAAATGCCCCCAGGAATTCCTTCCGGAATTTATTCAGAAGTGTTTATCCAGGCATTCCTCTGGGAATTTTACCAAGAATTTCTCCAGGGATTACCCCAGGTATTTCTTTAGGAATTCCTCCAAGAATTCCACCAGGAATTCTTCCAGGAATTGATCCCAGAATTGCTTCAGAGATTCCTACAACAATTCTTCCATGGATTCCTTCCGAAATTATTTTAGGAATTTATTCAGAAATTTGTCTTGGAATTCCTCCGGGATATCTACCAAAGTTTCTTCCAGGAATTTTTCTGGGAGCTCCTCTAGGAATTTGTCTAGGAATTTCTTCAGAAATTTATCCAGCGATTCCTCTTAAGATTCTTCCAGAGATTCTTTCAGAAATTCCTCCAAGAATTCCTCCAGAAATTACCCCAGCGATTACCTCATATATATTTTCAGGAATACATCCAGGAGTTCATTCAGGGATTTCTTCAAGAATTCCTCTAGGGATTTCTCTAGGAGTTACACCTAGGATTCCACCAGGAATTTATGCAGAAGATCCTCTAGACATTCCTCTTAAGGTTCCTCCAGAAATGGCTTCAGTGATTCCTCCAGCGATTTTTCCAAAAAGTCCTCCTGGAGTTCGTCAAGATGTTTCTTCTCCAGGGATTCCTCCTAGATTTGCTATAGAGAATCCTTCAGGAGTCCATCCAGGGATTCCTTCAAGATTTTTTCCAGGAAATTCTGCTGGATTCCTTAAGGGTTTCCTTCAGGTATTCCAGCAGCTTTTTCTCCAGGAATTTTCTTACGAATTCCTCCAGAGACGGTTCGATGTACAATCTCAATTTTTGATTTTAAATCATCCCATGAACTTGTACTCTACGCTGCAAACGGATCATTTTATGATTTTGCAATTTTTTTAATATCGAATCGATGTGAAAACATCGATTCAAAGCATTCGATTAAATCGGTGAACCGATTCTGCTAGTCCGATTCGAATCGATTCACAAAAATCGATGTCTCGGCCAAACTTGCTCAACGCAAAAATCAATGCAAAAATCTCAAAAGGAATCATGGGAGATATACCTAAAAGAATTCGTGTAACAATCGCTGAATGGATCTCGGAAGGAATTTCTGGAGCAAACCTTGAAAAAGTCAATGTAGAAATCCCAGAAGAAATCATAAATAAATCCTGGAAGGAGCACCTGACGGCAGCACAGGGGAATTCTCTAAGGGAATTTCGGGAGAAAATCCAGAAAGTCATGATGTTTTGAATCACCTGGCAGCCGTTTGACTCATTCATTCATAACTCATTACAGAAGCCATCGCTTAGGAATTCAAAACATTATTTGTCTGAAAATAAAAAATCTGAAAGAATGTTAAAAGCAATATCAAAATTAATCCGTGAAAGAATCCCTTAAAAAACACTGGAGGAATTCTGAACGGAGCTATAGAGAAAATCCCTGGAAGAACTCTTGACAGTATTCTGGAGAAATCTGTGATGGAATCCCAGGAGAAATAGCCTGTAAAACCACGAAGGAATCCGAAGGAGATTAAAAAAAACTGGAAGAAGTTTATTGAAAAATCTATGGAGAAACCAATTCAGAGATGACGAGTGAAATTTTGGAGGAACCCAAGAAAGAATCTCTGTTAGAATTCCTGAAGAAAACCTAGGAAAACCAAGAGAAATTTCTAGCCTTTCAGGAATTATTGGGGAAATCTGAAAGGAAACTCTAAAGGTATTCCTGAAAACATCCTGGAGAAATCCTAAACGGAAGAATTCAACAGGAATACCTGAGTGAATGGTGGAATTGCCCCCGGAAGAAATCCCTAAAGGAATCCCGGGAAGAATCAATGAAGGAATCCTTGGAACACTGTAAATGAAGGAATCAAGAGACGAATACTTGTCGGGTGTCCGGAAGAATCCCCGATACAACAATCAATCCTTGATAGAACACGGAAGGAATCTCGGAAGAAATTAATAAAAGAGTACCACGAGAAATGAGTGAAGGAATTCCGGGTAGACACCCAGGTAGAATGTCGGGAAATGTCTCGAAAGGAACTCTGCGAGGGACAATGAAATAATCCCAGGAGGAATTGCAAGTAGTTGCTGGGTAAAAGGTTGAGTTAATCCCTTAGGTCAGAGGTCAATTTTATTCCTTCAGGCGCATGAGATTTCAAACGTACCAACACCAACTATCCAGTGTTTATCTTTGCGCATGCTTTGTATGTTGTTATCAATAAAATTACGTTATAAGAAAATGTATGTGACAAGGCCGTTAGGATAACTATATTCTTGTTAACATACGAATGTGTAGCCAATTATTATCGGTCACGTGTCTCGCAATGTCAACTCAATTATCAATCGTCAATGGTACACACCCACCCCAGAAAATCATCGCCGGAGATAAGCAGTACCAACCATCTGGATCATCGATCCCCAATTCCAGTAAATTCGGAATGAATCGTTCAGTCCAAATTCCCCCTCAGAGCGATGAACATCCACGATAGCTACCGCCCGTTGGAGGTGCTGCTGAAGTTGCTGGGCATGCTGCCCCTACTCTGGAAAGACAATCCACTGCCCAAGTTGAACTTGTGCCACAAAGCGATCAATCTCACCAATTTGCTGCTCAACTATTCCTTAACAGTGACCATCACAACGCTGTACAACAGTGCATCGATGCGGGATACCTCGGACTGGACGGTCCTGCTGCAGAACAACGTCATCACTCAAACCGTGGTGACAGCATTTCCGCTGGTATCAATCACATTGGGACATGCAATGGCCGATGACATCAAGCAAATACTGCGGAACGTCCAGACGGTGGATGGCGGGCTGGCGTTGATGTCGTCCAGTGGCGTCAACTATCACCACCATCGGAATGTAACGGCGGCCTTCACCGCAATCTACATCGCTTTCTACAGTGTGCTGTTTGTGGCGAGCTGTGCCATTTGCAACGAACCCATAGTGCTGGACATTGTTGTAATTGGTTGCATACGCAATGCACTTTGCTTGATTGTGACAACTGCGCAGGTGCTTGTCATAATCCGGATGATAACCGGACGCTTTCGCAAGCTGAATGATGTGCTCAGGTAATTGTCATTTATCAAGAGGACATGTTGGGCCTGTGTGGACGTCAAATAGAAAGTTATTTCACTCATTTAGCAATGAGTTTCCGTGCTGCGAACGTCCAACAGAGTTTTCGTGGGATGGAGTTGTTTCTAAAGTTGGTGGGCGGTCTCCCGATACACTGGAGAACAAGAAAATCGGCCTCTAGGCTAAATCGAACGCAGCGGGTTACCAATTGGACTTTTTTAGCTCTGAATTACATCTTTACTACGGTTCTAATATATTTTTATGCGCAATCTTTCTATGAATACAACAACACTGTCCTGATGTTGATTACCGTTTTGTTCTGCCAAGCATTTACGTACATACTTCCGATTCTGGCCATAACTACAGGTCATGCGACGGCCGAATCAATGAAGCAAATCTTGTGTGATCTGCATAGTATTGATTACAAGGTGCGGTAACTTAAAATTAATGGCCAGCAAATATGATCATCTAGATCCGTTTTACAGCTCAGAATGGTTACCTTCACCGTTTTCAACTATAGAAAGCATGAAATACAAATAGTGAGATTCTTGGGTACCTACATATTGTATTCGGTTATAATGGTTTTGATAAGCTTCTCGGTCTGGTTCTCGGCTTGGTATACATATATCTGGGAAATTCTATGCGTCACACGAGTATTTTTGTCTTTGGTTGCCGTAGGCACCCAGTTCATTTGCTCAATCGCGTTAATTTTTTGGAGATTTGAAATGTTGACGATGGCTTTCAGGTACTTTTTCAATCTGCTTCATTTAAACAGTTCTTCAATTCAACATCTATCTTTTGTTTCCCATTGCAGAATGTACTTCCCGACCACCCCATCATGCGGAGGATTTCTGACGACTACGACCCACACCGAAACCGTGATTTGCAACGAAAAGGAACAACTGGCCGTGCTGAAGCAAATCAAAATATTGCACGATAAGCTCAATGATGTGGTCGAGCTGGTCAATTACTGCTTCTCGGTGCAGGTGAGCGCTCTCAGTTAAAAAATATTTAAGTTCTAATCTTGTTTCATTTTCCCACATTCAGATAACGTTTTGCGTCGGCCTGTGCTTTGTCATTGGAGTTGTTTGCTCGTTTGGTCTGTTCCGAGCCTTCATCTACCGCAACGAGCTGTTCTACATGGGAGTCCTGAACTTTGTTTGGTACATGTACTACCTGTTTTTCGTGCTGTTTTTCATAGCTGTGGGCAGCAAGATTACTCGGGAGGTAAGTTAATGCGCTCTGTATCTTTGCTCAGCTACCTTACCACTTTTTTTCGCATTCTTCCAGGGAAAACGCATAGGAGTGCTGGTGCACAAAGCCATCAATTGTGCCACGTCAAGTGCTGTAATTAACGAAGTGAGTGTTGCTGTTAACAGTCCTGTCAAGATTGACACCTTACCTCAAAGCACGTCTCTTTCCCACTTCCCACAGTTGAACATCTTTTCCCAGCAGCTGCTGCACCGCAGCCCAGTAATTACCTGCGGATTGTTCGTTTACGATTGGACCTTGCTCTACACGGTAGTTTAATTTTGCTGACAACTTATTTTTCAGAAAATTGAATTGTTTAAACGTCTTTTTATTACAGATGATTGGCGCCACGGCAACTTATCTCATAATTTTGATTCAATTCGACGTATCGTTTCCCAACTTGGTGAACGTAAATGGAACGAACACGGCTACATCGGGAGTTTAAGGTGACGAAACTATGAAGCCTCTCGATACAGGTTTTGATGAGCCTTGACATCCATATGCATTTGTCCCAGTATTGGTACCACTAATTCCAGTAAATTGAATGGAATCCAGCGATAGTGAATGTTCAAATACTGTGTATTGTAATACATGTAAGCTGAAATAACAATCACGAACTTGAAGAGCGTTCATGTTCTATGATTGAAGAGCTTTTGAAATGGGCCTTCTAGAAACAGTAAATTGTTTATACACAATGTATTAAATGTATGATCTTAATAAACTAATTGCAGTTGTGTCTGCCATATTTGAATCTAAAACAAGAATGTTCTGAATTCCTTTCTTACTCTTTTCATCAAGTGCGTGAAGATAGCATAGATTCAAAAAGATAGGTGCTTATACCAAACAAACTACAAACAGCTAAGCCACCAATTTTACGCTTATCGCAACTCTTGGATTGGCTGATTTTTAACAGAAAGCAAGAATAAATTACTCACACCATAAACAAAATCAGCTCGATAATTTGGCGATTTGTTGATTTGTTTAGGGAGTAGTCCGAGAATTTGATTGATATTTTTTGTGATTTGGTCATTTAATAATTTGGTGATTTTGTATTTTTTTACAAAACTTGGGAATTTAGAATTTACGAGATTTTGAAATTTTATGTTATTTGGCATTTTAGTAATTCGCTAATTTAGTATAATTGTAATTTTAGTAATTTGGAGTTTTCGTTGTTTAGAACTTATCATATATAACATAACATATCAGAAGATTGTGGATATCTATTTGTGGGTGTCGCTGTGAAAAATTGATTTGATTTAAATAGTAATCGTGGATGAGGAATTCACAGAAGGAATCAGGAGTTCGATTTAAATATGTCCTAAGTTTGCTGTGATACCTTTGTAGATTTGACCTTGTGAGATATAAGATGTACTGAATAAAGCTGTGATAAAGAGAATGATCACAGCAGGCGATATAGCGCATTTGAATGGGATGCGAACTGTCAAGCAGACAATGTCAGCATCCCTGCTTGCGTAGCAACAACTCCATGCGTCACCCAACCGCGTTCGCTCTTGCCACTTGCGAACCGACGTCAGCCTGGGTAAGTTGTGTGTGCTGCACGTGAGAGGTGATTCTATCAAAGACATAACTAAGACGTCCATCTTCCATACAACCCATAGAAATTTTTGGTCCCATGAAGTACTAGAACAGAAAATTCATATACTTTACCTGTTTCATGAGCAACCTTGCACTTAGCTCTGAACTGAAAATCTGTTGCTAAGAGAAAATTGTTGTTTACTCAACAATAAACAATCGCGATACATTGCTTAGTGCACGGTAGAAGGTATTTTATGGATGAATTTTCATTTGAATATAACGTTTGTTTTAGATAGAGTAGAGCTGCCTTGTGGTCATTCCAGGAGATTAAACCAATGTATCGCTGACATTTTTTATACAAATCCCTCCGAACTAACTCGCTACTGGGGTTTGAAGGAAGTTGCGTCACCGGCTCTTTACTGACGCAGAAATCGTCGCCGGAGTGCTGCCGGATGTTTCCAGGTGTCTTTGCTCGACGCTCCGCTAGGCAACGGAGAATCCCAGACTATCTGCTGCTGATCCTGTACATAGTTTTTGTCTGATCCAGCACGACAGGTGGCCAAGATTATTTTCTTTATTAAATTCCAGATTTATTTAGCATTATTTTGATAAATACATTGAGATTGAACTGGGGTTTTATGATAATTTGTTTTAAATTCTAAAGTAGAACAAGTAGTAGTTGAGAACAAATTATAGCCCTGATGAAATTCCAGACACAAAGCAGTACGGATTGTTGGTGGCATAACAGTAAATGTGCATCAGTTGCTACATACACGCTAACTTATGAGCCATCCCATTCCGCAAATACATGAAGGGTTGACTTTCTTTTATTGCATGCAAGGAAAACGAGGAAACACCTTCCTTTCCCCATGCAGACTTTTGTCAAATGTGAACAAAAAGTCAAACCTTTTCCTTTTTTCATCAATGTCATTGACACATCAACATAGCCTACTACCAAGCCTACTACAAAAAAATATCGAGTAAATTACACGTTCAAGGTAAGTCGAAAAAAGGTGAACTTTGATCTGTCATACTTGGGTACCTGGGGACCAAATGAAGTACTAGAAGTGGTCCCCGGTTTGAACTCAAGTACGACGTCTTAATTCGGTCTTTGATTCTATCCCAGTGAAATACCAAACTCCACAGACCTATTCAAATCGAACTCCAGAAATATCCATTATATTATTTTGCAAGTATTTAAAACCTCAATTTTTTTTCTATTATTTTTCATATTAATATCTGGAAAAATGGTCTATACTTTCTCTTCATACTTTCCATACAAAAAGAAGTAAAAAATCAACCTCATTTTTCGATATAACCCAGTAATCATCTTTAAATTCTGCTTGAATTCTTGAATTCCAAAAACAAATGCTAACTAATACTCAACTAAAATAGACCAATAGTCACTTTCACAACTTTGTGTTCAACCCCTCACTTGAAGAAGGCAACGTTACCCGAGCAGAAGGGCATACCTTACAAATACCATGCGAAGATCATCATGTGGTCTAATACCTAAAATTGTTATTACTGCGGTATTCTACGAAATGTTATGAGAACATCACAATAACAGTTGAAGGTACACTGTGGTGCATAATTGATCGGACAAACGCCGATTTTCATACAAAATGGCCAAGTTTAAGATGCTGTAACTATGGTTTGCTTTGTTAGATTGAGCTCAATTTTTGACACGGAACTACAAATATGCTGAATTTTGTGTATACAAAGTTAAAATGTTTTCGTTCACAGGTCTGGGCGTGGCAAGGCGTTGAAAATATTGCAAAAGTGATCGGACAGCGGTACCCCTTTGATTTACACGCGTGCCGCTGTCCGATCACTTTTGCAATTTTTTCAACGCCTTGCCACGCCCAGACCTGTGAACGAAAACATTTTATACTTTGTATACACAAAATTCAGCATATTTGTAGTTCCGTGTCAAAAATTGAGCTCAATCCAACAAAGCAAACCATAGTTACAGCATCTTAAACTTGGCCATTTTGTATGAAAATCGGCGTTTGTCCGATCAATTATGCGCCACAGTGTATTTGAGCAGAGTTTGGTATTGATGTAGTATTTGTTGGTTTACCAAGGAAAATAACCGAAGAACAAGATTTGCTATTACATCATGAAGCCATCGAAAATATGAAACATTTAATAACAAGAAATGTTATTGGTTTGTTATTAAATAATTTTGGAATAACAAATACAACATTTGAAATTTTAGGTATGCATTCATTATTGAAATAACAAGACTTGTTATTTCCTAGTTGTTATTTATACAAAATTTTGATACAGGTACTCTTCGATATAACGTACAAAAAAGTTTTCTCTTTGTACGTTATATCGAAGTGTACGTTATATCGAAGCAAAGAAAAATTTAATATTTTTTATGCTAATATTGATGATTTTGACGTGAAATTAACCCCAAATAATGATTTCGTTGAAATTCACAAAACCAATAATGAAAAACATGAGTTTTCACGAAAAAGTAATTTCATTTTTTGTGCTTCGCTATAACGTACATTTTGCTTCGATATAACGTACACTAAATTTTTCCCCAATTTGCGCTAATTCTAGAATACAAGATTAATACTGCAAGAAAACATTGATTTGAGTAGTTTCGTAGCTTATCTAAGGGTTATTCCTGGGAAGAATTAAAATTTTCTATGTTGTACGTTATATCGAAGCAAAATGTACGTTATATCGAATTCGCTATATCGAGGGTACGCTATATCGAGGGTACGTTATATCGAAGAATACCTGTATTCGTTTTTGTTATTTTGCCTCTTATTACCACCAAATGAAGGGCATATCAAGGTATGGCATTATTTAAGATAAATACATTGATATGTTATTCACTTTTTATTTTCTTTTGCTTGAGTATCAAACCTTAACTACATTTAACGAGGAACATATTCGCATGAATGCAGCAATCGAATAAACTGCACTTTTAGACCGGCCCAAATACAAAAATGTCGGAAAGTTCCACGGGACACCCCTTAGAATTGTGCCTTTGGGTGAGTAGAACAACCTGTGAAAGTACTGTAGAAGTTTCTACTGCACTAGCAAACGAGTGGAATTTCCAACCAATCTAACGCTAAGTACGTCCGTTTTTCAAGCTCGATTTGGCTCAAAATGAAGAAAATAGCATGCAATGAAGCTCTTTGCAACAGTTTTGCCGAAGATCATAGATAAATTGCGATTTTAACCAACGAGAGGAGTACGAGGATGTGTGTTCCCTCGTTTACACTTGGTTGTTACATGAAGCACGCACAGTTAGTCGCGTTTGGTATTTTTTTCCGAAATCTCAACTGATGAGCGTTCGGTAATGGATTTCTACCGAAATTATGTCAAAAATTATAAAATTCCGGTAATATGTTATCGTTCATCTGTCAAACTTTCGGTTTGGTTCGGTAAATGTTGGCTGCTTTACGCGAGTTCTCCCGGTAAACAAAACTTAACGGTTGAGATTTCGGTAAAATATTACCGATGTCGGTGACTTTCATAAGTGTGCATGCTTGTCGTTCGAAACATGCGCACGAATTCATAGACCACTATGTTATTCTTTATTTCAAAATCTCACGCACGCGAATGGATATCGAGGCAATGTAGATTGTAAAATAACTCAGCTTTTTATATTTTTTATTTTATTTTATTTTTTTTTATTTGTGAATTTTAACTAAGGCTTATTCTTCACACGTCAAGTATAACACAGCTACTTATGATTTCACTCGCAAGTTTCAAACGACAAACATGTGAAATTCACTTTTCAATTTCTTTAGGATTTTTCCTTTGCCAGGATGCCCCTTTTACTTAAACCGCAATTTTTCTTTAGAATCCTTTCATGGTATTCAAAAATTCCTCTCTGGATTTCATCTCAAATTCCCCATGTTTTCCTGCATCTCTTCAGGAATTTCTAACGAAATTTCATTAGGAAATTTTCGTGGGTTTCACCGACCGAGACTTTCAGTTAATGGTCGCTGGAAGTGTTTCTCCGGGGATTTTTACCTGATGATTTCGTGGGATACCTTCAAAACTTCATTCTGAAATCTGCACAGCAATTTTTCCAGTGTTTTTGAAGGAGTTTCTCACAAGAAATCTTCAAAAGTTTATTTCGATATTCCCCTCAAAATGTCTTCTTAAAATTATCAAATGTGTTTTCAAAGACTCTCTCCAGAACATTTTCCTAAGCGGCTCTTTGGGTTTCATCTACCGTCAAGGCGCCATTCACCGTGGGGGCTCCTTTCACCGTGTGCCTTCGAATATTTATTCATTATTTCCATATTATGATTCAATGATATGACAATTTCCCTTCAATTTCACCAATACAACACTAATGTATTGTTAACATGTCAAAACGCTCTTTAGAAACATTTAAAAGTATCATTTTAACACTAAAGTGTGTTTACATGAAGCGGGTTTCTGCTCGTTCACTGCATTCATAGTGAAAAAACGAAAACTGCGCTAAGGTGATTTAGGCGATAAACTAAATGTAGAACCGTTTTTATTCCACCAAGAAGCAATCAAATTCACATATCAGGTATGTATTTTGCATTACCGAAGTAAGTTTAACAAGAAAGTACGATTATTCGTTTTTTTTTAATTGAAACAAATAGACACGGTGAATGGGTACCCTAAAAATCAATGGTCTCCATTCACCGTGCCCCATATTGTCCCATATATCTAGAAAAAATCGAAAATTTGAACATTCGTTTTTCTAATAAAATCTTGCAAGTTATTACTTGAAATGAATTTAAACGAAGAAAATTCCCTTGGCTGGGTTGTTTTGATCATTTTTAAACAAAGTAGAATAAAATTTCTCATACACGGTGAATGGGTCCCTACTACCACGGTGAATGGTGACCTACCACGGAATTAGGCGACCCTACTACCCTTTACTAATTCAGTGGTTTTTCGATTTTATCACGGTCAAAAAAAATTTTGCCGTGAATTCAGCGAAACCGTGAATTTGGCGAAATGAAAAATAAATGTGAATTTTATACTAGAAATCGAAAAACTACAACATTTTTAAATCGTTATTCACATTTTCAACAGTTTAAGTAATCTGTCAATGATTGTATTGCTAGGGCACAGCCCGTAAACTACGTAGACTAATTTTGGGTAATCTTAGATGCTCTTCCCACTCGTAGACTTTCGTCCATAAAAAATTAAAAAAATGTGGGGACTGCAAGTTTTGGACAGATACCCTAATGTTTTTTTCCTGAAATGGGAAATGCACAATGACTGAACATCATTATAATTTTATTATTTAAAAATCGAGAAGAATATAATGCAAATTAAACTAAAATATCAATCATTTTTGAAAATTATTTACACATACAAAATACATAACAGCTAGTGAGGGGTTGAGACATACATACATCAGTTTAAATTCGCTTTGAGGCATTAAAACAAACGAACGGATGAATCGATTAGCATAATTTTTGCACGGTGCGATCTGTCTTCAGAGTTATGATCATCTGAAAAAGTATTAAAAATGTAAAAATACTGATTTTTATTAGCCAAAAAGAAATTCCACATGATCAAAATTAAATCAATCTAGAGTGAGGTGCTGCAATATGCTCAACAGTTGTCCAACCTCCACAGCTTGGCAAAACGAAGTCTGCCGGGACAGCTAGTATTCAAAAAAAAATATACAGTTGACCTAAATTAAATTTATTTTGCTTCTTTTTATATTTGCTATGAAATTAAGAATCCTCCATTCAAAGGAAGCTATTCTTGTTTCAATCTCATAGTCAATACTACTCCAGACTGTAGTTAACCTTAAAAGTCAGTTACGCAGTGTCATGTTAATGTTCTGTGCTATTTTATGTTGATTTCACAATGTTTTAGGAAAAGCGTGATAAAAACGAAACGAAAACCGTGATAAAATCGAGAGTGAATTTGGCGAGTAGTGAATAAAATGACTAGTGATAAAACCGAAACGCCACTGTTGTACTATATCACCAAATTTTGTGAAAAATTTTCTACTTCTGTGGATATTGCTTCAATTTTAACCTATAATGAAGGCAATTAAAAGCGGCATCAACAATATTTATAAGACTGGTGTCAAATGACAGCCCTTATTTGCCCCGAATCGTCTTAGATCCACGGTGAATGGTGCCTTGACGGTAGTATTTTTTTATTTATTTATTTTTTAATTCTTCCCGGAAATGTCACAAGATCCTTCTTGAGTCTGTGCCAGGATTTCCACAGGACGTCTCTAGCGATTCTCCAGAGATCCAGAGATCCGGATCCAAAAATCCAGAGATTATCCTACGGTATATTACTGGTATTGTTTTCAAAGTTCCTCCTAAACTTCCCTAACACTTCCTTCTGAGATTGTTACCATACATTTAACAGTGTTTTCTTGAGACCAGTGAATAAAAATTCAACCATCGCGTAACAATAACGACAATGTCGCATCCTGAATTTGTTGCGACATTCTACCCAATGCAACATAGGTTTGTCCTAACTTGTGCAGAATAGGACAAAGATCGTGCGCCACGAGTTTAGAGATTTTTTACCCTGGCATTGTGATTTTCGAGCGGTAACTTCTAGTCGGTAAACACTGCAACGCTGCTGAAGATGTATCATCAAAAAAAGTTAAAAAAAATTCAGCTTTCGTTTCGTCTGCAACAAAAATTTCCGAGATCATGTCATTATCTGTTACCAGTTGGGATAAAGAGTAATCGCCGAGTCTTCTTTGTTGCTTGTTTTTTGCCTCTTTTGTCTGATAATTCTCTTCACTGCTTGAGACTCTTTCGGAATTTCTGCAGAAGTTCCTCCTAGAACTTCTTACGGAGCTACTCTTGGGGTATATCTCTAATCGGTTTTCACAGTGTTCATCTCAGAGTACTGCCGGTATTTTACCAGAGTTTTCTCTGGGAATTTCTTCTATAAAAGTAGTAGTAAAAAAGTAATTTCTTCTATAAAAGTAGTCTTTTCCTCGCTTTCTCTCAGATTACCTTGCGAGATTTCTCTTGAAATACATCCATCGCAGGAGGCATCCAAAAAAAACTAACTTCGTGTGAAATCTTTGAAGAAACTATGAACGAAGTCTGTACAGACCAAAGGAATCTCGGGACAAACTGCGGTATTGATTCCGGGAGAAACCTCGAAAGGAATCCCTGGTAAGTCCCTGAAAATAAAATCCAAAAGAAATTTTGAGAGTAATACTGATAAAACATCTGGGAATAATCCTAGGAAGAACTCAATCAGAAACATTAGCAGAAAATCCTGTGAAAATCTCGAGAGGAGCTACGAGAAACACCTCAATAAACTTCTGTAGACATTAGGGTACGACCTTCTTGACCTTCACTTCTACGAAAAACTCCCAGACCCATCGATAATTGAACCTGCCATCTTCGGCATAGAATTGCTGAATACCCGTGAGCTTATCGCATCAGTTACACGCAGAAAAAAATACGCATGTTTAAAACAATAAAACGCATGGTTGAATTTCTTCATGGTTCTTACCCAGAATTTATCGAAAAAATAAAACTACCAATTACCATCATTCCATATAACGTTAAAAACTACATTTGTTTCGACAAATTGGGGATCATAAATATTACCCAGAACTTGACCCAGAAGCACTCACATATTGAAATTCTTACACCAGCAGCGCCACAACGAGAAAGGTGTACCAAATATACCATCCCAACTTCCTAGTGTAGTTTTGGTCGCGTTGCAGGTACTCAAGACAACATCCACAAAAAGTTGGTCGGTTTCGCCTTTTTGTCTTTTTTTATTCGTTCTCCTTTCCATCCCCTTGCCAAGTGTCTAAAAATAGTTGCAGTGTTTACCGACTCGAAGTTACCGTTCGAAAATCGCAATGCAAGGTTTAAAAATTTCTAAACTCGTGGTGTACGATGTTTATCCTATTATTTTCAAGTTAGGACAAACTTATGTCACATTGGGTGGATTGTCGCAACAAAAACAGGTTGCGACATTGTCATTATTGTTGCGCGATGGTAGAATTTTGATTCACTGACTACTCGATTATTGACCAGAACAATCGAAGTTTCACAGAGAACCAATGAATGGTGCTTGGGACTAGCTACACACTCTCAATGTGCTTAATTCGCGATTTTAATATTTGAAAGTCAATAACGGCGCCGGCTACGTCCTTACGGTCTTTAAGAAAGGGAAGGAATGTTAGTTCGACAACTGTTGTTACTAGAAACCGTGGATTTCACAGCATCCCCACAGTTGTCTCGAATAGGAGTATTTCTTAGTAATGTAGGGTATGGTGTGGATCTTGGAGCCACCTTTGGTAGGTGATATGATCCACTAGTTAAATAAAGATACACGTCGCGGTCTTCATCGCGATTATTATTTATATTTCGTCGCGATCACCACCCCACTCAATAGTAAGGGTAATGCACCATCCCAAGCAACACGACTTGTTGCTAATCCAGTAACAGCAACCTTAGTGTAATTTATTCACTGTCCGTATTACGGACGACAGAACACAATTGCTTCTTCTTTGAAACCCAAAAAGCGCAGATTCTGAATTCTTATGCAACTTAACGAGGAGGAATGATAAAAAAGTTGGGAAAAGATTTTGTCCAGACTCGAACCATGGACACCAGGAGTATTATCTACTCACCTTACATACTACACCAAAAGCTCTGTGAGAGAATCGATGCTCAACGCACCATAAAAGCTACTGAAGTTACTTGTTACTTTATTGCACCTTCTTTGTCATAAGTTAGAGAACTGTCAAAATGAAAAGACGCTCTAGTTTTCTGTAACGCATTTGGAACCTAATCTGAACAAACAAACCAGAGTTAGATGTTTCATGCATGTTACATAACACATTTAATGTAAGCTGACTGTATTATCACTTGCGAGCAATATGTAAGCTCCACCTCCACGAATCGATGTCAAACACGTGGTAATTTGTGATTTCTATGAAACCAAGCCGCAACTTTACGAATTTCGGAGTTTAAATGCAACTCAACTGACAAGATGGAAGTTTCGTGTGTTTCTAGTGCAACTCATTTAGACCAAAGCATAGAAAGCCACAACCTGCATGATGTTGCAGGTGCTGCTTGGGATATGTTCAATATTAAACGCGTCAGCGCATTGATCGTTTACTTAACCGTGAAAACCGACCTACCCAGGGAAATAGTCGCGCGCTTCTAATTCCGCATTCAACACTCACGTCCCAATCACCTTACCGAGAAAACCGACCGACCGACCAGCGCAAATAGTCGCGCGCTTCTCTGCGACAGAGAAATTCAAAATCATGAATTTTCTACCGATCCAAGTGACTAATGTCTGGTTTGAAAGATAATGTGGCCAAGAATTCTTTATTACACCACTAAACCTAACCCCCAAAATGTTTATCAGTTATAACCAAATATTGCTCCGAGCTGAATAGTTGATCGATTGATTACCCGCTGGTGATGACCAATCGATCAACTTTTCAACTCAGTGAAATGCTTGGTCCGGTGGTTCTTCTAGAAATTTGTTTGAAAGTTCTTTTCAGAACTTCGCTAGTTATTACTTTGGAAATTCCAACAGATATTATTTACAATGGAATATCAGAACGAAATGTCAAAGAAATAAAAGAAGAAATTTTCAAACGCAAAGTCAATTTCCAGAGAATTTTCCAAAACAACTGCAGAATGAAAACTTTAAGGAATCGTCAGATCAATTTCCAAAAGCATTTTCGATTAAATTTTCAAACTATTTGATCAGTTCCCACAGGAATTGCCACAAGAAGCTTCAAATATTTTTCCAGATCAATTCCAAATAATTTAAATTTGCCAACGAAACTTAAAGAAAAAACCAACAGAGAAATTTGTTAGAGAAATTCCCAAATAGATTTCCCAACGAAATTATAAAGAAATTGGTCGATAAGTTAAAGTATAAAAAGGAAATTACACAGAAATTTCTATTAAAATTACCTAAGCATTTTCCAAATAAATTGTCAATAGAATTATCAAAGAAATCCCACAAGAAAATGCCAAACAACATCCCATAAAAATGTTGAAGCAACTGTTTGCTTCCAAAAAATTGCTGCAGAAAATCAGAAAAGAAGCTGCAGGAGTCACTAAACATGTTACTGAATGGACTCCAAAAGAAATCACCAGGGGAATTACAAAAACAAACTTTCGAAAAAAAAAACTTGAAAAAAATTGCTTGAAGAATTTATGAGAAATTTTGGAAAAAGTTTCCGAAGCTCCAATATAATTGATATTTCTACAAAAGAATTACTCAATTTCTAAAATAATCATTCAAGCAGTTTCAAAAAGAATAGTAATAGCCCATATAGCCGAGGCGGTAAACGCACGGGTATTCAGCATGACCATGCTGAGGGTGACGGGTTCGATTCCCGGTCGGTCCAGGATCTTTTCGTAAAGGAAATTTCCTTGACTTCCTTGGGCATAGAATATCTTCGTGCCTACCACACGATATACACATGCAAAATGGTCATTGGCAGAGGAAGCTCTCAGTTAATAACTGTGGAAGTGCTCATAGAACACTAAGCTGAGAAGCAGGCTTTGTCCCAGTGAGGACGTTACGCCAAGAAGAGAGGGGAGAGCCGATAAAATTTGTAAAGGAGTTTTTGAAAAGTATTTATATACATTTTCTAAAAAACTGTCAAACGATTTTCCAAGAAACTCCCAAAAAAAAATCTGAAATCTATTCTGCTTTTGAACAACTCTTCTAAGCCAGTATCTTTTTTAAAAATCCAGAGTGTGAGATATGAGACTTTAAGATGAGAGCCTTCACTCTTCTGCGCGACGTTTTCAAAGACAGTAACAAGCCAAACTGTTAGCCCAATATTTGTTTTTTTTATTTCATTTGTTGTTAATCAAGAGTAGACCAGTTTGTTACATTGTACATAATTTGTCTTAAATTTAGAAATACATAATTTATCAATCGATTATTTAGAGAAACGTTTGCGTTTCTTGTTCAGCGGATAGCATTGAAATGTGTTTTAAATTTGTCTTTTGTTCATGTCAAGTCAAAAATTTCAGAATTATTATAGTAAGTGTGTGAAGAATTAGTATTTACTTCACGAATAAAAAGAAACAAAAAAATACTGTTGCAAGAAACCATCATTTGATTTGAAGGATTTGGCATTGTTTGAGCGAAAGGTGTTGAATGAATATATTTCGGTTTCGTAAAGGTCTAAATGGTATTTAATAATGATTTTAGTAGCAGTTCAACTGAGCCCTAGCGCCATATAGTGAGCGAAACAATTGGTTTTCTAGATAGAAGCATTCATTATTTACGAAATCATCGTTCAAATAAAACATTGGCTGCTTTTTTTGGATTGCTGGGTAAAACATTATGATTCTAAATTAGTTTGCATGTATGGGTCTCAGAACCCAGAAACCATTAGCAGGGACCTGCTACATACGCGCATATGCTTCCATCTACTACATTGACGTATTACTCTCACTGTTTATAAGCGATAAGTTTAATAACTGTCAACTGCGTTAGGCCTTTTGACACAAGCTTTCAGGTAATTAACTTCTAGCGTCCAAGCTTAAAACATTTTAAGCTGTACTATGTGAACCAGTATGAAACACTCCTGCCATTTCTTCAAGTGCACTTTCTCAACTAAAAATGTTGTCTAACGCAACTGACGTGTACGGTGCTTTCCACATGTTCGAAATTTTACTGAAGTGCCTTTCTCTTGTACCTCCGTTCTCAAAACCCAATAGAGTGTGGAAACGGTTTTCGAATTGGGCATATCTTGGATTAACGGTTTCCATATACTTATTGTCGTACGTCATCGCTTACCAAAACTTTGTTTATCATTATGACACATGGGTTCTATTCGTCACGGACCATATCAGCAACTTCGGAGCTTTCGCTCAACCGATTGTGGCGATAGTTTTTGGGATTGCTACCAATGGACGGTATCAGAAAATATTTTCCGAGCTGAGTTTCTTCGATACGAAGGTACTGTGCTACTTTGCCTAAGTTCACATAAGTGTATGAAATAAATGTTCTTTAACTTTGCAGCTCACTCAACTAATAACTGAAACAGTAAATCACAACAGAAAACGGTTCATGATCTTGCTATCAGCATTCGTCTATTCTGTGGGATACATGTTCTTGGTCTATTGCAATGATAATATTTACATGAAGAAAACTGCAGTGACTTACGCTATCAGCTTCTACAATGGGGCTCACTTGATTGCCGTTTCAATTGTGTTCTTGGCTCTTGGTTGGAGCCTTTATGTACGCTTCGGACTGCTGATTTTTTCACTCAGGTAAGATATTAGAGCAGATTTTCTTAACTCTAAAAAGCAAAAATATGCGGAAAAATTAGCACAAAAAACCTAACAGTTAACCCTCTATGCATTAGGGTCTTTTTAGTTCAGCTTAGTCAAGTCTACACATACACAGCCATCTCTTGAAGAATCCCATAAAATTATAAAAACGACTACTTTTATCATTGTTCTTCGTCATTATAAATAAATGCATTGCAACAATACACCATACAGTGCTGCATAAGTCTGCAAAAATGGATCGCTGCTGCTCATCTATGCTGAAGATTATAATTAGTTGTCCTAACCGTAGCCACTACCTAAACAAGGCAATATCATACTCTTTACAATCACAAAAAAAAACAACAGCAATTTGGTATAGATTGAAGAACGTCAAAGGCGAAAATACACAGAGTACATCGCGTCAATACGGCAAGTACTGTGAAGAGCGCTATGGTACTTCACAAGCTTAGTTAGCATTTAGGTCTCTATTAGACCTTGCTAGCAACAACAAACAACCGCATCACACCATGAATTAGGGGTCATTTATTTAGTGCACTCTTACCGCTGTTATTATAAGCAAATTGAGATAACCAGTACGGATACTACACAGCTATCTAGGCTGATCGAGAAAAGAAGTTAATATTGATGATCAACTTCATATGGGCTAGAACAGCCAAGTATCTTAAAACAACAAACTTAATACGAGTGCATCTCATATGGGTTGGTAATGGCTTGCAATTTGTCACAGCAATGGTGTTCCTAGTTGAAAAGATACTGTATCTAGGCAGAACTTTCCAGGTAATTGGATTTTCTCAAGTCATTACTAAAGATAAACGTTACATGTTGTAACTATCTTTCGTAAGCGAGAAAAATTGAAAGATGCACACGTTTAGATAAAGACTACTATTTCCAACATAGCATTCAGTTTATAACATGGGTGCAAGAGTAGCAAACGTGTACGACGCTTTTCTCCCCCTGGAAATATGTTTGAAGTGTCTCGGTTTGCTGCCGCTCTTCAAATGGACCAACAAAGATTGGAAGCAAATTCTAAATTGGACATTTATTGGTCTAACCTACTCGTTTTACTGCATCTCGTACAGTATTTTGTATAAATACTTGATTGCACCTCACCATCACCAATGGGTACTTCTGATCACGGGACATATCACCATCTCTGGCGTATTCTTGGAACCCATCCTGAGCATGGCAGTGGGAGTTGTTGTCAGAAGAAAGCTCCGCAAAATTTTCCATGCATTGGATTGTTTTGATAGAAAGGTATTTCCCAAAATTCTTACTCACATACATTGGAATACATTTATTACAAATTCCATCCTCAAACAGTGTTTTCTACTAGTAAAGAAGAAAATAAACCATAAGATGCAGCAACTGATGGTGCTGACATTGTTCAGCTGTTTCACGGTAGTCTACGTAATTCTTCTAGTCAATAATACTGGTGTTTATTACGATAGAAATGCTTACCAGCTCTTGGTGAGTCTGTACAATGGATTGCACATCATTGCAGTAGCAGTACAGTTCATCTCTATCACATGGACGGTGTGCGCTCGGTTTCGGCTGCTCAACTGGTCATTAAGGTAAAGTTATGTAATAAAAATAAGGTAAATTTTACAAAAGGCACTCATGTGTGGGACCAATTATATTGAGTCTCTGTCTGCAGTACTGGTCCAGAATACAAAATTGGCCATAGATCCGTAATGGCTAAACTTTAACGAACCAATTTTTGAAAAAAAAAAAAAAAGAATGTGACATACATTCCCGTCGAATGGACCATATAATCATTAAAATTGGTTGAAATTTAGTACCTCAGAAAATCCAAATGTATGTACATCATTAATGCACACTTATCAATGATAGATCTGTCGATAAAGCAGATTTTTATGAGTTCGCGTGGATATTCAAAATACTTCCTCTTCATGGACAAGAGTAGACTTTTCTTGTCGATCGTATGGAGCATCGGTTAATAATAGTCTATTCCTCATCGTGTTCGGTTGGACTCTGAATCGTAGCTTTCAGTAATATATACAATACGAGTGCATCTCACATGGGTTGGCATTGGATCGCAATTTGTCACAACGATGTAGTTCATAGTTGAAAACATAGCATTTCTAAGTAGAACTTCTAGGTAGCTCAATTTAAGTGGTTACATTTCGCGATTATCTGCCGACAGATAGAAAAATGTATACAGATGCACAAATGCAAATAATGATTACAACTTCCAATTGTAATCATGCATTCAGTTTCTAAAATGGGTGCGGAAGTAGTAAACGTGTACGATGCCTTTCTCCCACTGGAAGTGTTTTTGAAGTGTCTCGGATTGCTTCCGCTTTTCAAAACGACCAACAAATATTGGAAGCAAATTGTGAATTGGACATTCATAGGTTTTACCTTTTTGTTTTACTGCATCTCGTACTTTATTTTGTATAAATACTTAATTACTCCTTACCAGCATCAATGGGTACCTCTGATCACGGGGTACATCACTAGCTCTGGCGTATTCTTACAACCCATTCTGGGCATTACAGTGGAAGTAGTTGTTAAAAGAAAGTTCTGCAAAATTTTCCATGTGCTAAATTGTTTTGATGAAAAGGTATTCCAAACAATCCTACACACAAGCACACTTCGAAACTAACTAATTCCAATTTCACATTCAAACAGCTTTTTCAACTGGCATATAAGAAAGTAAACCATAAGACGCAGCAATTGATGTTGGTGGCATTGCTTAGCTGTTTTACGCTACTCTACGTAATTCTTCTATTTAAGAGTTTTGGAGTTTATTACGATAGAAATACTTACCAGTCCTTGGTACATCTGTATAATGGATTGCACCTCGTTGCTGTAGCAGTAGAATTCATCCCTATCGCATGGGCGGTGTACGCACGATTCCAGTTGCTCAACTGGTCATTCAGGTAAAGTTGATTAACAAAAAAAACTTGTCGATGATCAATTAACCTTCACGTACTGGACCCCCCGACAACTCATTTTCAAAATTCTGGCATTTCGACAATTTTCATCCGATTTTTTTGAAGTCGCCTTCTATCGATCATAAATTGGTGTGCTATCAGGTAACAGGTATTAGATGGCCGGCTCCAGAGGCCCGTTATCCTCCATTTGGTACATTTGTGCCATCGCCATAATAATAGCCTATTTCATCATCTACCTGAGGGAAAAGGAAGGAAATAAGGACAAGGATGGGGATAGGGACATATAGGGAAATTGGAAAAAATACCCAGGAAGAGGCTAAACGCATAAGCGTACCACAGTGGGTTCGAACAACGCCCTGAAAAGAGCACTGTAATAACGCATAAAGCGAAAAAGAGCCTATAGCTCTTTACCAGACCGGGTTTAGAACAACAGAATATCCTGAAGATTCAGGTTTCTGAAGTCAGTTTCACTCATGCGCGTAACTACAGCGAATTTGGTCCCTTAGCTCTAATGTCATGCTCGCTTGTTATGCACTACATCAAGTGTGCATGTCATTGGAGCTGAGGGGCCTAATACGCTATAGTTACGCGCATGGTTTACCGAATACTCGGAAACGCAGTTGCGCAAAAACTAGACAGTTACATATCAAATGATACGAAGTTCCATAATTGGATTTACAACTATCCAGTGAATCAAAATTCAACCATCGCGCAACAATAATGACAATGTCGCAACCTGTATTTGTTGCGACAAACAAACCCATGCGACATAAGTTTGTCCCAACTTGAAAATAATCGTACACCACGAGTTTAGAGATTGTTAAGCCTTGCATTGCGATTTTCGAACGGTAACTTCGAGTCGGTAAACACTGCAACTCTGGTGAAGCTCTATCATCAAACAGTTTCGACTTTGGGTTAGCAATAATTGATTATTCACGAGTTGAAAAGTACGCAACAAATTCAGCTTCCGTTTTGTCTGCAACAAAAAATTTCGAGATCATGTCATTATTTGTTACCAGTAGGGATAAAGAGTGATCGTCGCGCCTTCTTTGTTGCTTGTTTTGTGCCTCTTGTCTGACAATTCTCTTCACTGCAACTATCACATACAAATAAACCAGCTTGCTTAATATTCGCCATATGATAGCCAGGCTTGATAATCCTCCTCGAAATCAAAAGAGTTTTGCAACATGCTCTAGAGCGGTGTTTTTCTTTTGCCTCGTCGCGAGGGAGCGAACGAACCCCAAACTGAGAGGCAATAAAAACTGAGCGAGGAAGAGGGGAACGAAAAAAGAGCCGATGATTATTTTGGGTTTTTGAGTGCGATTTTCGCCTCGAGAGTCTTTCTTTGTATGTGAGTGGAACACGCGAGAGCTTTTTGAGTGTGAGTGGACGTGAGAAACACAACAAGCAATTATGAGTGTTGGACGAACTCCTCGCTACGCGGCAAGCTCGCGCTCGGGGCTGTTGAGGATTTGCGTTGTGATTTCTGAGTTTTATTTTCACTCCTCAGAAAATCGCCAAAATCGCTTCCTCATTTTCTCGCGAGGGAGTTTCTGTCAAGCCTGATGATAGCTGAGTCAGCAGTGGCCAGTCAATGCTTTGACCAGAATGCTGCAATTCTGCTTTGACAGATTTGTAAGATACTTCGCCACCCTTGGAAATGGCTCAGTACAATACAATTTGGTTCGACGACATAGCTCCAAACTATTCCAGTATTGTCTGTTCTGAGTGACAGCCCAGGTGTGAATCTGAAGCTTTACCCAACACTTCGATATTGGAATAGCAGGCTCAGGGCCAATGAAGTCATGTGATGCTCCAGTGCAAGCTAACTCATCAGCCAATTCATTTCCAGCGATGGAAGAATGGCCAGGTACCCATACAAGGTGAACAGCGTTTGCTGAATTCAGCTCCTCAATTTGAGTTCGACAAGCGATAACTATCTTCGACCTGGAGTTGGCCGAAGCAAGTGCTTTAATAGCAGCCTGGCTATCAGAACAGAAGTATATTACATTGCTCATTACGTGCTGCTGAAGTGTCGATTGTACTCCGCGCATAAGAACAAAGATTTCGACCTGAAAAATGGTGCAGTGTTTACCAAGTGAGTAAGACTGATAGAGCTTTAGCTCACGATAATAAACACCAGCCCCTGCTCGACCTTCGAGAAGGGAGCCATCAGTGTAACATACGTTGCCGTCTGATATACTTCATTCCAGATATCCAGATGTCCACTCTTCCCGGGAAGGGAATTTCGTGGAAAATGTCCTATACGGGAAACTACGAGCAATCGTAAGATCACTTGGAGCAAGGACAATTTTGTCCCAATTCACCAAAAGTGGAAGCAACGAAATGTGTGTTGATGTGTGGTTCACAGGAGTTTCCTCTAGTAGACAGAGTACCCGTAGCCGGTAAGTGAAAGAAAGTGCTTCTTGTTTGAGATGAATGTGTAGTGGGAGAACGTCAAAGAGAACTTCTAGCGCTGCCGTGGGAGTTGAAGAAAACGCTCCAGACATCGCCATTAACCACATCCTCTGGAGATGGCCTAATTTTGATTGAGCCGATCTCACTTCGCCTTTTTGCCACCACACAAGATTCCATAGACCAGGGGTTTTCAGACATTTCGGCTCGCGGTGCACTTTTTGGAAATAAATCGCTCCGCGGTGCACATGTTCATTATTGTTAAAAAAAAACAATTCCAAATTCGTGGGGCGGGCCTGGTGTGATGGTTAGAACACTTGACTATCACGTCGAGGACCTGGGATCGAATCCCACTCCCGACAAACTCACACAATGTGAGTTCTTCCTTCGGAAGGGAAGTAAAGCCTGGGTCCCGAGTTGAACTAGCCTAGGGCTAAAAATCTCGTTAATACAGATAAAAAAAATCCAAATTCGTCAAAAAATCTGTCGAATTCCAAGGAGCATACACTCGTCATTAGTTTTTCCCCCACCAATTATGACACATAAATGCTGAATGAAATCTTGGGCCGAATTAGTGGTGTTTTGTTTTTGAGAACCTCGGTGAAGTCCTTCCAAGACTACTGAATTATTTGTAGCAGTAGCATCTCGTAACCTCACTTTTTACCTCTTCAACGACTCTAAAACTGGAATTTGCGGAGAATTCAGGATTCGAATCAAATTGAAAATGGACGGAAACGACCACACGCTATGTCTGAATCAACAGATTATAAAAATTGAATGTACATCGGGTTTCTTTCCATAAAACACCAGTATTCAAGCTATATTTTCATTTGCAGAAGGTTTTAAAATATTCTATCGGTGAAAATTTTTCCATACATTTTGTATGGGACAGAAATTGACCGAAAATGAGGATTTCAAGCAAATTTGTATGAAAAACGGTCAAAAAGATGGAAAAATCAAAATTTCCCCGATAGAATATTTTGAAACCTTCTGCAAATGAAAATATAGCTTGAATACTGATGTTTTATGGAAAGAAACCCGATGTACATTCAATTTTTATAATCTGCTGGTTCAGACATAGCGTGGACCATTCTCGTGATTTTCTACAAATTACGAGCTAATTTGATGAGAAAATTCAAGAATTTACGTTCGTTGGACAGGTAGGTTTAAGGTTAGGAAAAATTTTTGAAAGATGTTTTTCCAAGACTTTTAATGGATTTCTGAAAAATTTAGAGTAAAACACTTGGCAGCTTTATTTTCAGAACTAAGGCATATATTGACAATATTTTTGGTAAATTCCTTCCAGGCACTCTTGTCAATTCGGAAGGAGATGTGTGTTCACCTGATTTCGAAATCAGTGATAGATTCTTTCTCTGGTATTAAGCAAAGCCACAGAAATATTAGTAGGATTTCTTCTGAGATTTTTTAACGCATTCATTGAAGATACATTGCAGATGCCTTGTAGGGTAGGTACTTGTAAACGTCCATTACGAGTTCTTGGAAAAAGTGATATTTATTTGGAAAGTTTTGGCTGACTTGTTCCATGATTTTTCGCGAATATCTGAGACGGTTTTTGCTGAATTCAAGGTTAACTATCCGGCTGGAATAATGGAAATATTACTCTCAATCCCTTGAAACACCTTACAATAGTTCAGTTGTTCCCATTAAGTCGAATTATTTTTCATGAAATAGGTAATGAATTTAAACTTAAATATGCAAGACTTTTCTGAAGTGCGGCGGTGCACTTGTCATGGCTTCGCGGTGCACCAAGTGCACCGCGGTGCACGATCTGAAAACCGCTGCCATAGACCAATATTGGACGAACAACAGTTGTGTAAATCCGTTTGATATACATACTTGGGTTTTAGACCCCAAGTTGAACCAAAAGTACGCCGGCATTGCCCGAAGGCCATACAAGCTTTCTTGATTCTGAACTCCATATGAGATGTCCAGGAAAGCTTGGAATCAGGAATGACTCCAACGTACTTTACCTGTTCAGTCACATGGGTTTCAAAATCAAATAGACGCAAAGGTCGAACGCCATTACGGTTTCGTCTTTCCGTGAAAAGAACAATAGATGTTTTACTCGGATTAACCGAATGGCCATATTGGCGACACCAACCCTCAACTACTTGAAGGGCGTTTTGCATCAGGTCGAAAAGGGTGCTGATGCACATACCAACTAACAATGTTAGGTAGTCGTCGGCAAAACCATAAGTATGAAAACCGCCATTATTGAGTTGCCTCAATAGCGTATCTGCTACAAGATTCCACAAAAGCGATAACAAGACTCCCACTTGGGGGCATCCACAAACACTCAATTTGCTTATCCCTGCTAGACGCAATGTCGAGAAGGAATATTGGTTTTTGAGCATTTGATAAATCCAATTGGAAACTATTAGAGATGCACCATGACTCCGTGCGGCTTTCAATATGGCATCGAAAGGCACATTGTCAAAGGCATCCTCGATATCTAAGAAAACACCCAAGCAGGATTGCTTTTGAGCGAATGCTTTCTCGATATCGTAAACAACCTTATGTAAAAGAGTCACAGTGGACTTATCAGATTGGTAGGCATGTTGATTCACATGAAGAGGCACGTTGGTCCGATGAACATCACGGATGTGATGATCCACAATGCGTTCTAAGTATTTCAGAAGAAAAGAGGTCAAACTGATAGGTCTCAAATTCTTTGATTCATCATACGACGCACGACCCACTTTCGGAATAAACTTCACGGTAATATCCCGCCAAGATTTGGCAATATACCCTGTAGCAAAATTGCAAACAAGTATTTTTTTTTTTTCAAACATGTTTACAATAATCAAATCCCTTCTGAAGCAAAATAGGATAAATCCCATCTGCTCCAGGAAATTTGAAAGGAGCAAAGCTATTAAGTGCCCATTGAATCGATTCTATAGATACAAAACTCCGAGCCGAAGCCAGGGGATCATAACTACAAGATAAGACATCAGGTTCATCCGAAGATGTAATATCCACACATCCAGGGAAGTGTGTGCTGAATTAGCATTCCAGAATTTCCTCAGCAGATCGCCATTTGGAAACGAAGTTCGTTCACTCAGAAATCCTAAGATTTTGCAAGGATTTTTTTTAACCGACTGATTTCACTCAAACTGGAAACATTTGTACAAAGGTTTTTTCAGGCGGATCGTTCAGTAGACCGGAGAGCTTTCCTGTATGCCTTGCGAGCCGACCTCAAAGCCTCCGAACCAGCCGAACGTCGTCTGTTCCAACTCTTTCTGCATTGTTTCCTGAGTTTCACCAGATCAGAGTTCCACCAAGGAGTTCCTCTTGTGATCTTCACAGACCCTAGAGAGCATGCTTTTTTAAAAGCTACCATGATGAAGGTGGTTGTAGTATCAACGGCTCATCTAAATCACTTGGAGTGTCAATGGATGGTGAGTATCCATGAAATTTGGCCGCAACCAAATCAGTAAAAAGATCCCAATTTGTTGACCGAGGATTCCTGAAACGCAATGTTTGCGACGTAACATTTAAATGTTCAAAAATGATGTAGCGATGGTCAGATAAAGATTCTTCATCTGATACATGCCAATTGGTCAGCTCGTGACTAATTCTGCTAGAGCAAAGCGTTATATCTAACACTTCCTCTCTAGCAGATACCACACACCAAAAATCGTTTGAATGTTTCAGCAAAATGCTTTGCTGAAGCAGAATCAGTAAATATACGTTTTACTGAAAAAATCAGTAAATCGGTTGTGTTAGCTGAAAATCAGCAAAATCGTCTGATTTACTGAAATTTCAGTAGTTTTTTCCCGACCGGCCGCCACCTCGGCAATCCGCTTGTCAAAATAAAAAAAAAAAAAAAAAGGTAAAAAGAGTGCATCGCTTGTTTTTACGGCAACACAAATCATTTTTTCATTCAACTCCACAAGTATTTTCAATGAAACATGTGTATCACGTGAATAATTAAACAATTCTACACATTCACACAGGTATGTATCTAAGTTTAAGCAAATAACAATATAATGATTTCCAGAAATTGTTTCTTTTAGGTGATAAACAAAGTACACTACTTCCAAGCATTAAAAATCATCAGAGGATCCAATGGAATCAGAATCCGCTCCAATTGACCGCTCCCGATCCATAACTTACAAATTTTTCTATTATCATGCATAAAACTGAGGAAATAAAACAACTCTTTGCTTACTGCAACTAATCAGTTGATTTCAATAAAGAAAAAAATCGATTTTATTACATTTTGATTCAATTTACTGAATTCCATCAGCAATGTGGTACCGAATCCCACGTCGGTCGAAATCACTGAATTTTCAGCAATCCTCAAAAATTTGCTGATCTTTCAGTAAACTTTTGACGTTTACGATGACATCCGAAATTGCTGAAAAATTCAGTAATTTTTATTGCTGAACGGATTGCTGAAATTTCAGCTCGGCAAAATTCAGCAAAACTTTGCTGATTTTCAGCGAAAAAAATTTGGTGTGCATGAAGGTTGGGCGGTTGCCTATGTTAAGTTATGCAAGATCTGTACTACTTAAGTACTCCATCAAACTGGAGCATCTCAAGTTAATATTTGAGCTGCTCCAGATGATATGGTGAGCGTTAGCATCACTGCCAACAAATAGTGGAAGGCTTTTTGAAGTACAGTATGCGATGACTTTTTTGAAAGCATCCGTAGTGGACGGTTCATCATGCGGTAAATAAACCGAACAATAGACGTATTTCCTGTTGAGGTTTCCAACAGATACATCAATTGTGATAGCACATACATCTCTGATGGTTAGTTCAGAGATGAGTGTAGCAACTATTGCGTTGTTAACAAGCACACAGGCTCGAGGCATGACACGCGAGTTTGCCATTTCATGTTTACTGAAAGTAGCAAACACCGGGTTCACAAGGTTTCCTAGATAGAAATTTCCCTTACGAAAGTAAGGTTCTTGGACCATGGTCACTTGGACTGTACCATTTTGCATAAGTCTGCAAAGATTGATTGTTGCTGTTCTTTTATGCTGAAGATTGATCTGAGCTATCCTAACATAGCCACTATCCAAACTAGGGCAGATTTAACTCTTCGCAATAAAAGCACAACAAAGAACAACAGCAATAAAACCAGATCGGTATCGATTGGAAAACGCCAAAGGCGATGATACACTGAATACACTGTGTAAATCGCATAATGCGAAACCATATAGGTGAGAATTTAAACTAATTAACAACATCTTCATAATCCCGCCCTTATTAGGCCTTAAGTGAGACTAAAGAAGGGCTGCTGATTGTCTCGGAGAAACACAAAGTCCACTGCATCATTGCTCTGGCTAGCTCACACACTTAAAACAGAATGCCGAGATCGGCTGTGCGGATCTCGGTTAAAGTTCAAATGCTGAAATCTCGGCTAAACGCTTGACGTTTAATGTTTGATGATAGCGGCACCCATGGGTGCTGCTATGAATAAACTTGACTTTTTGCTGATATCTCAGTTAAACTGCGATTGCCGAGCGCTCGGCTGTGCGGATCTCGGCAAAATAATGAAAATTATCCGAGCTCAACTGAGTGTGCAGTAAGGGCAACATACTGTGGAGGACGCCCTGCACACTCAGTTGAGCTCGGCTAATTTTCATTCTTTTGCCGAGATCCGCACAGCCGAGCACTCGGCAATCGCAGTTTAACTGAGGTATCAGCAAAAAGTTGAGTTTATGCATAGCAGCACCCATGGGTGCCGCTATCATCAAACATTAAACGTCAAGCGTTTAGCTGAGATTTCAGCAAAGGGGCTGTTCATAAACCACGTAGACCAAAATTTGGAAATCTCAGACCCCCCCCCTCCCCCCTCGTAGACTTTTGTCCATACAAAAATTTTGAAATTTGTATGGAGCGTAGACTTTGGCCAGGCCCCCCCCCTCCCCCCAAAAAATCTACGTGGTTTATGAACGGCCCCAAATGAAGTTTAACCGAGATCCGCACAGCCGATCTCGGCATTCTGTTTTAAGTGTGTGGTACTCCATAGGCTACGTTTGCGGTTCGGTTTTTATTAGACCCCCCTAGCCATTCATTCCTAGGCACGGTAAGCACAAAGCCGCGTCACACCATGAATTAGGGGTCACCTGTTGGTGGATTCTTACCACCGGAACAGGCGGTCCGTAGTGTTATTTTTAGCCAATTGAGACAATCGCTACCGACATTACACAGCTATCTAGGCTGATCGAGAAAAGAAGTTAATATTGATGATCAACTTCATACGGGCTAGGCTCAGGCGAGTTTCACACATTTCACATTTCAATATCTACATTGATTGGCTATTTTCCATCTGATATGACGGCATATGATGAAGTTAATTTTGACCCTATGAAATTTTGAGCAACTGTGGGTCGTGTTCATTATTGCGTAAGTTGCTTATGACGTTACAACGAATGACATTCATATTGTTATACACAATACGAGTGCATCTCACATGGGTTGAAATTAACTCGCAATTTGTCGCAACAGCTGAATGGTTAATGATCGAAAGGATAAGGTTTCTAGACAACACTTTTAGGTAATTGAAGTCACGTGGGCTATTACAAAAGTTAAAGGTTGTCTTGTTTCGATTATCTTCCATCGGAAAGAAAAATGTAAATGCACATATTCAGATCATAATTGTACTCATGCATACAGTTTCTAAAATGGGTGCGGGAGTTGTGAACGTGTATGACGCTTTTCTCCCACTGGAAATGTTTTTGAAGTGTCTCGGTTTGCTTCCGCTTTTCAAAAGGACTAACAAACACTGGAAGAAGATTCTTAATAGGGCATTCATTGGCCTAACCTTTTTGATTTACTGCATCTCGTACAGTATGTTGTATAAAGACTTGATTTCTCCACACCATCACCAACAAGTACTTCTCATAACGGCACATATCATTCTCTTTGGCGTTTTCTTGCAACCTATTCTGGGCATCGCAGTGGGAGTTGTTGTCAAAAAGATGTTTTACAAGATTTTGCATGTCCTAGATTGTTTTGATAAAAAGGTATTTAGACAAATCCTGGACACAGATATAGAGTGTTACAGTTATTATAATTCCATACTTAAACAGCTTTTTCTACTGATGAGGATGAAAGCAAATCATAAGATGCAGCAACTAGTGGCGGTGACATTGTTCAGCTGTCTTGCTGTAGCCAACGTTATTCTACTGTTCAATAATTTTGGAGTTTATTACGATAGAAATATTTACCGGTTATTGATAAGTCAGTACAATGGATTGCACATCATTGCAGTAGCAGTACAGTTCATCTCTATCACATGGGCGGTATGCGATCGATTCAGGCTGCTCAACTGGTCATTAAGGTAACTTTGAATAATGAAAATTAGGTTTTTTTTGCATTTTTTCAATGGCATACATAGACAACAAATAACTGGACCTCAACTGAACTAGTGTATTTATTAACCTCTTCCTCTTCTCCGTAACATTTTCAAACATAGAAAAAACTTGTTCAAGATAGGACCGTTATAGGCACAGCTGTAAAGGCGTGGGTATTCAATATGACCATGCTGAGGATAACGGGTTCAATTCCAGGTTGGTTCAGGCGTTACCTAGCGGACGAATCTTGAATCAAAGGCGCAGTTGTCAGATAGTTTGTATCATCCTGAACAACTTTGTTGAAACAGCATTCTTCAAGCTCATTAGAGTTTCGAGATATGCGTATTTTATTTTTCTACACAACTAGCGGTTAGCGGATAAATCCCGAATCAAATACCTAATTTTTGCAAAGTTCTTAGCTTGCTGAATTACTTAACTGAAGATGGTATCATTTTATCTTATCCGGATTCTGGGATATAGATACTTGAATATTTTTAACACTTGTGCCGCCTAGCGGACGAATATCGAACAAAGGTGGCCTACTTAGCCTACTGAATAAATTTGCCGAAGACTTCATTCTTCTATCTGTAAAGTTGTTGGCCAATTTTGGTATCTCAAGACAATCAGTAATAACTCTGGAATCATGTGGACCAAATACCCATGTCCCCGAAATTTTAAGCTAGAAGAGTTTTTTCGGGAAGTTGTCAGAGTTTTATCAAAATCAATCGAAATATAAGAGTTGTAACAAGTTTTGTGAATTTCCGAAGATGAAATTATACATAGGAGCCGTCCATGTAGGCTGGATTCCCTGGAAGGTCGAATAAAGAAACTGTTGAGGTATTTCGCTGACACCTTTTGTACATCTGTCATTCCTTCCAGGAAATGAATATGTGTAACGCTTCATGAATAACTGAACAATGCAAAACGACATTAGTATAATTGCATCACACCTAGATTAGCACTTACAAAACTAACAACAGTACCGACCACGATGTTTCGCCGACCAGTCGACATTTACGGAAGCTTTCGCCCGTTGGAAGTGTTCCTCAAAGTGCTGGGCGTCCTTCCGCTGATCTGGACCGATGGCACAGTTACCGTTTTGCGCTTCAATCAAAAACTACTGAACTGGTTCCAACAGTGCTTGAACTACTCAATCATTATATTCCTAGCCACCGAACTACTGAAGCAGCCAAAACAACCGAATGTAGAATTGGTTGTTAAAATCTTCGCAAGTCCTGTCATGCAATCAGCTCCCTTTGTACTGCCTATGATGGTAATGACTCAAAATCTTGCTATGTCCCATCGCATGAAGCAAATTTTCCGAGAGCTGAATGATGTGGACCAGAAGGTGAAATTTCATAAAACTGTTTAAAGACCAAATTTAAACAACTTTATTTCCAGTTGCGAACGATAGCATATGAAACATTAAACTACTGGCAGCATCGATTGAAAGTTGTCTGTTTCTCATCGTGTTGGGCCGGGCTGATCATTCTGGTAGTCGCTTATAATCTGACTATGATTGAACCAGTTTACGAATCAAACATTACAACGATATACACAATACGAGTGCATCTCACTTGGGTTGGCATTGGCTCGCAATTTGTCACAACGGTGTGGTTCATAATTGAAAGAATGCGGCTTCTGGACAGAACTTTCAGGTAATTGGATTTTCTTGGGTTATTGTTGCAGGTAAATGTTATATGTTGCAATTATCTTCCATCGAAGTGAAAAATTTTCACTTATGCACACGTTCAGATAATGATTGAAATTTCCAACTTAGCATTTAGTTTTCAAAATGGGTGCGGGAGTTGCTAACGTGTATGACGCTTTTCTTCCACTGGAAATTTTTTTGAAGTGTCTCGGTTTGCTCCCGCTTTTCAAAAGAAGTAACAAACATTGGAAGCAGATTCTTAATTGGACATTCATGGCAATGATCTACTTATTATACTGCATCTCATACAGTATTTTGTATAAACACTTCATTGCTCCACACCATCACCGATGGGTTCTTCTTATCACAGGGCATATCACTATCAGTGGCGTATTCTTGCAACCTATTCTGGGCATCACAGTGGGAGTTGTTGTCAAAAGAAAATTTTGCAAAATATTCCATGCCCTTGACAGTTTTGATAAAAAGGTATTTCCACAAATTCACCCCACAAATGCATTTCGTTACATTAATTCCAACCCCATATTCAAACAGCTTTTTCTACTGGTAAAGAAGAAAGTGAATCATAAAATGCAGCAACTAGTAGTGGTGGCATTGCTCAGCTGTTTCACGATAACCAACATAGGTCTTCTGTTAAATAATATTGGAGTCTTTTACGAACAAAATGCTTACCAGTTTATTGTAAGTCACTACAATGGATTGCACCTTATTGCAGTAGCTGTAGAGTTCATCTCTATCACATGGGCTGTGTGTGCTCGATTCCGGCTTCTCAACTGCTCATTAAGGTAACGTGATGTAACAAAAAAAGATGAATTTTTCAAAAATGTTTCCTTTGAAACGCGTTTCAGTATTAAAATCCTAATATTTTAACCAAACAACTTTCCAACTATTTTCAAATTCTTTCTAACGCACAACGGGGTACCTTTGATCGATGCTTCATCACATCAGGGCAACACTGTCCGGCTTGATTTCTCATGAAAAGCTCAAACAAACAATTTTCATTGAATCAGTTTATAAACGACGGAGGCTTTTTGGGGGACCAAGTGGTTTGTCAATGCTCCATACAAAATTTAATTTTTTTGTAAGGATAAATTCTATTTTTGGCCAACTTTTAACACCCCCTCCCCTCTCGTAGCCTATTTTCCTATACCTAATACATATCTCGTAGCAATTTCAGAGACACCCCCTCCCCCCTAAAACGCTACGTCATTTCCCAAGTAACTATTCCATTGCTGATTGGTTTTGTTTGATTTTTATCAGGGCTTTATTACAGCAATAATTAAAACTCACAGTTTTATGACTACTTTTATGAAACCATTCATGAAATTAGGGCCCATATAGCCGAGGCGGTAAACGCACGGGTGGTATTCAGCATGACCATGCTGAGGGTGACGGGTTCGATTCCCGGTCGGTCCAGGATCTTTTCGTAAAGGAAATTTTCTTGACTTCCTTGGGCATAGAGTATCTTCGTGCCTGCCACACGATATACACATGCAAAATGGTCATTGGCAGAGGAAGCTCTCAGTTAATAACTGTGGAAGTGCTCATAGAACACTAAGCTGAGAAGCAGGCTTTGTCCCAGTGAGGACGTTACGCCAAGAAGAAGAAGAAGACATTCATGAAATGTTTTATAGTATACTTGAAGATATTCATAAAGTCAGATTTTTAGATATATAAACCTTTTGGCATTCATTATTACCACAATAAAACTGTTCAAACTCTCAACAGATGGCGATCCGTTCGATTAGTAACGACATCTGTTGGTGGCAAAGCAGAAGCTATGACACTGTTAGGTTTATTGCGGTCATGATAAAAGTAATCTTGCTTTCGTTTTATTTTCCCTAATTTTGGTCGTCGCCATATTGAAGAATCAGATACGTGAGTGGAAAATAGTTTATTTTGCTCAAATTGCCAATGAATTGATAGTTTGCCGTCATTTCCATACCATGCTCACATAAATAAACTCTCTCAGGTGAGTTTTCTTGTAATTCGAGATAGTTTAACTAAATTGACAAAAAGATTTATTTCATTCCAAGATGATAATATTCACCAATTTCGAAGCGCAATTATTTTGTGTTTCTGCAACCCCAACATTCACGGTAAAATTGAATGCGCATAAGCCTAGCAACAATATAACTATTTGATAATTACTTTGAAATGATCGCTTTCTACTTGTGAATGATATCTCGTCCTCAACTTTACGAGCCATTGATAAAGCTTCTATGTTTTTTGTGCTGTCATAATTTTTGTTGAAAAAAAACAACAACAATCATCATAACCTCTTTTCGAGTATGGAAAAAAATCAACTAGGTTTTAAAACATTTTTGTTGCTACTCTTAATACGGTTTGCAAAACCTCTCCAAGAGTGATTCTCTTAGCCTGATGATGCTCTTAAAGAAGTTATCAGGATACTTATCAAATTAACTTCAAACGGTTCCGTGGCTGGGAAAATGCGATTTGCACTGAAAACAATACGTTTGGAGGGTCAGTGCATATTGAAAATCCGTTGAAATGCTATAGGAAGTGGACTAGCAGTCTATGTAAAAATTCTTTCAAAAACACATAAGAAAAGTTCCACAGGAGAAAATGCCAAATAATTGTCATGGAAAACAGCGTTTTGAAGGTTTTGCGTAAAATATTCTTACCGAAATAGCTGAAAGAATTCTGGAAGGAAATGTTCGAAAATATTGTTGGGAAATGGGAGTTGGTATTTGTTCTGCATTCGGGAAAGAGATTTGCCGATCATATCCCTCAAGATTTGGTGAAGGAATCTGTTAAGTAATTACCGAAAAAATACCGTTAGAATTGTCAAGAAAAAAAATCTTCAGAGGATCCCGAAAAAATATTGTGAACTTAGCGAAACAATTTCCGTGAAACTTAGTGAACTTTAATTTTATTTTTATTTTCAAATTGATTCCTTCTAAAATATAAGAATAAGATTGTTTCTCTTCAAATTTGCACTAAATGCCTCCAGGCGCTAACCTACATCGACCAGTATATATCAGGAACGTAAAATCATTTAGTTTCCGCCGTTGATAAATAAGGGACGATATCATCATTTGTATTCAATTTATCGATCGTGCAACCTTCGGTTATCAAATATATTCCCAAGCAACACACATGTTATATAACAGTTACGGCAGCGCATGTTTTGGTTGTATAGAAGTTTATTTGACGTGATTCTAACATAATGTTGAAATAACGTCGAAATAACTTCTATACAACCAAAACTTGCGCTGTCGTAACTCTTATATAACATGTGTGTTGCTTGGGTTAAACCTTCAATGCTCAGGTTCAACTGCATGAATTGTTTTGGGAAATTGGTCCTTTGTTTGCTTATATATACTAAGCCCCAATTTACGCTCGAAACGGGGGGAGCACTATTTGGAAATTAGTGCGTAAATGGGGGAAGCGTGTTTTTTTAGTTTCAGAATTTTTTGTGTAGAATACATTTTTTCTAACCTGTGAGAAGGTTATAAGTTATTTCGGTAAATCAATAATTTATCAGTTTTGCTAAGTTGAGTGATTCCCAACCTACGGTAATGGGCCAAGAGAATATTTCAAGAACCGAAGGTGTGAGGATGAAGTGAAAAGATTTTTAGGATTCTGCAATATAGTTGAAATATAGTTGAATAGCAAAGTTTAGTTATTTCCAATCTGGGGTCATGGGTCAGAAGAATTTCTCAAGAACCGAAAGTACTAGGACGAAGTGCAAATGTGTTTTTATTGATCGCCTGTGGCTCAACTTAACTGAATATAGCCCAGTGGTTCCCAATATGAAGTCACGGGCCAAGAGAATTTCTGAAGCACCGGAAGTGCCTGAAAGAAGTGCAAATGATTTTCGGATTGTTCCTCTCTTTTTTTCAATTTGTGCCTCACGGAACACTGATTACAATGTGCTGCAAAACTTAGTGGCTCTAATCTTTGTGCAAGGGCCTCAAGAATTTCACACAAATAAAAAATACTAGGAAAAAGTGAACACGTTTTTTTGGGTAGATCATCTGAAGAAGAAGTATCTGCAATATGGATGTGTTGCAAATATCAGTGGTTTTGAATTAATGATAACAAATCACGCGAATTTCTCAAGAACTGAAAGTGTGAGAATGAAATGATATTTTTTTCCGGGACTTTCAGGAGGTCTCAGGTGGTTTTAAAGTCTTAAGAGTCTTCCAAGACGTTTCAAGGATTCTCAGGGGTTCCAAGCAGTTTCTGGAGGTCTTATGAGCGTTCCAGGGGATCGCAGGGTCAATTCAGGAAGTTTCAAAGTTCTAAAAGTTTTAGGGAGATCTCAAGAGGCCTAACGGGTGCTAAGTGGACGAGGGGTTTCTGACTGGCCAATATTTAGTCCGATTGGATTATGCACAGACTCATACTAGATTACTTTACGCCAAGTAGCTCGTTACCTCTGCTTGGGAATCACTAACTTTGTAACACCTCTTTATTATTGTAGAAAGTGATCCTTGAGGACTCTTAGAACTTTCGGTTTTTGAGAAATCAGCATGGCACGTGACCCCAGATTGGGAACCACTGTTTTTCATAATCTTCAAAAACCATTTTCACTTTCTCATTGCTCTCTAGATTCTTGAGAAATTTGTATGGCCCGTGATCCCAGATTGGAAACTCCTGAGGTTCACAACACCAGTATATTGTAATAAGTACTACTTGAAACGCTGACTCTTAAAAAAATCACACTTTCACAAGTCTGAATTCGGTTTTTGCGAAATCAACACGGCACGTGACCCCAGCTTGAGAACCATTGAGTTTTGCAACGCTACTTTATTGTTATAATTGCTTTTTGAAACGCAAAGTCTGCAAGCCATTGTAACTTTCTTGAAAATTTAGCATGGCCCGTGACCCCTTATTGGAAACCTCTCAACATCACTTTATTACAATTAAAGCTCCTTGAGATATAAAATCCATAAAGCATTCAGACCTTCTCCTCGGAATTTCAGTCCTTGTGAATTTTGCGAATTTTGATTCCAGCTTGGGAACCACTGAGCTTTGCAACATCAATTGATTGCATTTAGTGCTCCTAGAGACGCAGATTCTTGAAAACATTTACATCTCCTCCTCGGATTTTCGATTCTTGCGAAATCAGCATGACCCGTGACCCTAGCTTGGGAACCACTGGACTTTGCAACGCTACTATATTGTGATAAATGCTTTTTGAGACGCAGAATTTGAAAACCTTTTTCACTTTCTAATCGCACTTTCGGTACTTGAGAAATTGGCATACTTGAGAACTTCTGATCTGTGCAACACCACTTTATTGTAGTACATGTAATGTACATGCTCCATGAGACGCAGAATCCGAAACAAACTCACCGTCTCCCAGATGTTTTGGATCTTGGAAGTTTGTGTGGCCTGTCACTCAAAATTGAGAGCCATTAAATTTTGCAACACAGCTGGTGATAGTGCTCCTTGAGACGGACAATTTGAGAAACAAATTCGAATTTAATTTATTCATTTGTATCACGTGTTGATTGTTCCCGAATACCTGAATCCCCAATTTTCGCCCAATGAGCGTAAATTGGAGGGAGCGCTATTTGGAAATTAGTGCGAAAATGGGGGAAGGGTGCGTAAATTGAGTTTGGCGCAAATAAAGTGAGCGTAAATTGGGGTTTTAGTGTAACAGTCTCTTGTTAATAAATTTCACTGGAAGAACTTCTAAAAAAATACCTGGACAATTCCTACGTAGACTTCATCTCCAATTCCGCCAACAAATCTTTCTAGCATTATCTTCGGAGATTTCTTCAGATGTTCTTCCAGGAATTATTCAATATCTTAAAGATTCCTGGAATCCCCGATGATATTACTGAAAGTTTCGCGGGTGCAATTACAGATGGAATCTACGTAGGTATTTCTTCAAAGAGGTTTTGTTTTCTCTGTAAGAGAAAATGGGTGGTTAAAAGTGTTCGAAAAAAGAGCAACTCTTACGACTTTGGGAAAAAAGAAACACCCTCAGGGGCTTTCTCTTGGTCAAAAGTAATGCGAAAATCCCTTTAATATTGTTATAGGAATTTCGGAAAAAAATCAATGGAACTTCTGAAAAAATCCCTGCCAAAATTTCTAAGGAAATCTTAAAACAGTCTCTGAATTAATTTCAGAACGAATACCTAGAAGTATTGCAAATGCATTTTTGGAGAAATTTCTGAAGTAATTCCAGAAAAAAAATTTGAAGGAAACTATAGCAGAATAACAGTAGAAATCTCTAGAAGAATTCTTGGATTTTTTTAAGATTCGGTGGCGAATTCTATGGATGGATTTCCAAAGAAATCTGTGATGAAATTTTCAACTTATATCCAGACATATTCAAAGAGGAACCTATGGAGTAATTTCTATAGAAAATTTTGGAGTTATTTCTGGAACTCTCCACGAGAGATTAAAAAAATATCCATGAAAATTTCTGAAAAATCCCTAGACGAATTGACGAAGAAATCTATTGAGAAAAATGTTTGAATGAACGAATTCTCGAAGGAATCCGTGGAAGAATTTCTTGAGATACCACTGGAAGATTTTCCGATAAAACGTTTGAAAAAAAAACCGTGAAAGAAGAATATGTAATTGAAAAAAAAAATCTAAAGGTATTCGTATTCCTGGAGAAATAGCAGGAGAAATTCTTAGACGATTTTCTTCAATATAGCCCTGAAAAATTTCGGGAAGCACCACTTTTTCCAGAGATTTCTTTGATAATTTTATAAAGGAATCTAAATACTGAAAGAATCTGTGAAAAGTTTTGCAAAAGAAAAAAGAAAGAATCCATGTGAGAACTTCTGAGGAAGTTCATGATCAAAGCTAAGATAAAAAATCGATGGAAGGTTTTCTTAAAGATTCTTCGGAGCAAGTCCTGTAAATAAATTAAAAAAAAAAATACTCTGAACAAATTTCCGAAAAAGTTCATGGAGAAATTAGTGGAGACATTATTTTGGAGTTATTTTTTAAGGAATATGTGAAAGGTTTTCTGAAAGCAATACCTGTAGAGTTTTTTGAAACAATAGTCAAAGATTATGTGACAGAATACTCAGACGAATCTCTGGAAGAAGTTCTTAGGGAAACTTTGGAGGAATTTCAAAAAGAATTTCATTATAAAATGAAATCTTTGGAAAACATTTCTGTAGGAATTCCAAGAGGCGTTTCTAACGCAATCCTTAAAACATATTGTAAAATGATTCTTCTTCTTCTTTATGACTCAACGTTCCCACTGGAACTAGGCCTGCCTCACTTCAATTTAGTGTTCTATGTGCACTTCCACAGTTATTAATTGAAGGGCTTTCTTTGCCTGCCATTGCATGCATCTGTATATTGTGGGACAATTACAATGCCCAGGGAGTCGAGAAAATTTTCCCGACCGGAACGGGAATCGAACCCGCCATCTCTGGATCGGCGATCCATAGCCTTAACCACTAGGCTAACTGGAGACCCTGGCTAACTGGAGAGTAACATGATTACTCTGTAGAAAACATTTTGAAAGAATCAAAACATTCTGAAAAGAATTCCTGTAGGGTTTTATACGGGAATCAATGGAGAAGTACTGAGAAAAATCTATTGAAGTATTTCTGAAGGAATCACTAAAGATGTTTCAACTAAGCTCCCGATAATAAACCAGAGGAGCTTCGCAAGAATCTCTGAGGAAATTATTGCGGTTATTTCTGGAGCAACTTATGGACGATTTTCAAAAAGAAGTTTCAAACAATTTTCGGAAGAATTCCCTTGAGAATTTTTTGAAGAAGTTTTTGGAGTTATTTCTGGAACTCTCCACGAGAGATTAAAAAAATATCCATGAAAATTTCTGAAAAATCCCTAGACGAATTGACGAAGAAATCTATTGAGAAAAATGTTTGAATGAACGAATTCTCGAAGGAATCCGTGGAAGAATTTCTTGAGATACCACTGGAAGATTTTCCGATAAAACGTTTGAAAAAAAAACCGTGAAAGAAGAATATGTAATTGAAAAAAAAATCTAAAGGTATTCGTATTCCTGGAGAAATAGCAGGAGAAATTCTTAGACGATTTTCTTCAATATAGCCCTGAAAAATTTCGGGAAGCACCACTTTTTCCAGAGATTTCTTTGATAATTTTATAAAGGAATCTAAATACTGAAAGAATCTGTGAAAAGTTTTGCAAAAGAAAAAAGAAAGAATCCATGTGAGAACTTCTGAGGAAGTTCATGATCAAAGCTAAGATAAAAAATCGATGGAAGGTTTTCTTAAAGATTCTTCGGAGCAAGTCCTGTAAATAAATTAAAAAAAAAAATACTCTGAACAAATTTCCGAAAAAGTTCATGGAGAAATTAGTGGAGACATTATTTTGGAGTTATTTTTTAAGGAATATGTGAAAGGTTTTCTGAAAGCAATACCTGTAGAGTTTTTTGAAACAATAGTCAAAGATTATGTGACAGAATACTCAGACGAATCTCTGGAAGAAGTTCTTAGGGAAACTTTGGAGGAATTTCAAAAAGAATTTCATTATAAAATGAAATCTTTGGAAAACATTTCTGTAGGAATTCCAAGAGGCGTTTCTAACGCAATCCTTAAAACATATTGTAAAATGATTCTTCTTCTTCTTTATGACTCAACGTTCCCACTGGAACTAGGCCTGCCTCACTTCAATTTAGTGTTCTATGTGCACTTCCACAGTTATTAATTGAAGGGCTTTCTTTGCCTGCCATTGCATGCATCTGTATATTGTGGGACAATTACAATGCCCAGGGAGTCGAGAAAATTTTCCCGACCGGAACGGGAATCGAACCCGCCATCTCTGGATCGGCGATCCATAGCCTTAACCACTAGGCTAACTGGAGACCCTGGCTAACTGGAGAGTAACATGATTACTCTGTAGAAAACATTTTGAAAGAATCAAAACATTCTGAAAAGAATTCCTGTAGGGTTTTATACGGGAATCAATGGAGAAGTACTGAGAAAAATCTATTGAAGTATTTCTGAAGGAATCACTAAAGATGTTTCAACTAAGCTCCCGATAATAAACCAGAGGAGCTTCGCAAGAATCTCTGAGGAAATTATTGCGGTTATTTCTGGAGCAACTTATGGACGATTTTCAAAAAGAAGTTTCAAACAATTTTCGGAAGAATTCCCTTGAGAATTTTTTGAAGAAGTTTTAGAGAAAGTTTCTGAATGAATCCCTATTTTCAATAATCCTTTGGCGACATTTCTTAAGAAGTGCCTGTTTTTTTTTTTTAAATTAATCTGGAGGGAAACACTAAAATACCTATGAAAGATTTCACAGATCAAACATTAATAATTTTTCAAAAAAATCTTTGGACTAAGGCCGATACAAATATTAAATTTATATTATGTCACCCTCCATCCGAAATTTCTGAGGTATTGACGGGGGAAAACAACCTCACTACAAGTGCTGAAAAATTCATTTCGTCATATCCAAATTCAATCACCCACAGCTTATTTTAGAAGCTGAATCTGAGAATATGGTATATGAAAAACTTGTACGGCTAGACCAGTTCTGCATGAAAGTCACGGAAAAACCGCAATTTTTTGAATATTTAAGGTAAATGTCACGGACTACCTTTGAAAAATGACAGATGATATTCACCGTGAATATCATTGGCATTTTTCGAAGGTAGTCCGTGACATTTAGGATTTTCGGAAGAATTTTCGGAAGATTTTATAAAATAAGAGGCAAGGAGAATTTTATAGAAATTCCATAAAAATTCTTAATAAATACTAGGATAAACTTCTGAAAAGAAACCCTGGAGAAATTCTAAAAAAAAATCACGAAGGAATTCTTAAATTAATTCGTGCAAGATATTATTGAAAAAATGTGCTATATCTGAAGGAATCTTTTGGAAAATTTCCAAAGCAAAATTGAAATTCTTGAATTCAAATTCCAAAAATCCTTGAAGTTTTGAAAGATTTTTTGAAAGAATTCGTGACAGAATTGCTGGGGAATATCTTAAGAAACCCTTGAAGAAATTTCTAAAACTTTCCCGGACGAACTTCTGGCTGAATCTTCTGAAGAAATTTGGAGGTGTATGTCTAGTGCAATTTCTTGAGGACATTCTTGGAAGATTTCCGTAAAAAATCTGCGAGGGAAAGTGCTGGAGGCAGGGATGGGAACACTCACTTCGAAAGAGTTACACTCACTTGCTGTTTTCTCAGCTCAGAGGCGTGCAATCAGAAAACGATGTACGGACGACTTTTACCTTGTGATTTTGTCTAAAAGTTTGCTTAATACAATAGGGGTCGCACACGCATACCGATGTCGTGAGGAAGCTGCGAAGTCTCCACCAGGTGAATGTAAATTACACTCATCTCGTGGAGAGTCGCTTTCACAGCTCTGTCACGACTTTGTGATTCGGGTGCGACCCCTACTCCATTTGGCAAAGTTTTAGACAAAACCACAAGGCAAAAGTCGTCCATACAACGTTCCTTGATTGCATGCTTCTGAGCTAAGAAAATAGCAAGTCAGTGTAACTCTTTCGAAGTGAGTGTTCCCATCCCTGATTGGAGAAATAATTGGAGAAATTGCAGAAGGAGGAACTTGTAAAATATTTTTTGGAAGATTTTTTGAAAAACTCCTGGAAGAGTTTCTAAATGAATTTTAGAAGATTTTTAGTAAAAGAATTCAAGCAAAACTTTTAAAGGAATGTGATAGAATTTCTTACAGAATGCTTCTAGATTTCTGATTACATTCGTGCACATTTTATTTTAATTTCTGAAGAAATCACTGAGTCCCACTCACAGCGATATTTTGCGAACCTTATTACACTAAGAGGTTTTCTTATCTGAAGAGCTGGTTATTCATTCACTATCTTGCTGTAACCTAAATGACACAATTGATCAAGAATGTTGATTTTTTTCCAATCAGTTCATTGTTATAACCGTTAAAAATGATTATCAATTATTTTAGCATTTTACATCTATTTTATCTTATTCAAATGTGTATCAATTGTTCAACTGTTATAAATTGAAATTGAAATTTGACATTCGTTGAAGCAATTTACAAAGAAGTTTGAGACAAGGATGTTAATATGAGTGGTTTCGACATGATAAGGGAGAAGTTTAAATATTTTTTTGTATCGAACTGATTATTCAACCGCAGTTTAAAATTCAATAAAATTACGTACGAAATCTACACCATCTAATAAACTATCTATCCCCTTTGAAGCAATTCTAATCAAGAGTATTGCACGTAACCTTCTGTTCACGTTCCTCGATGTCATGACCATTGCTCCAATTAATAATTCACCCACATTTTATAACACACCGTAAATTTAAGCTAGTACATGATAATCAAACCATCATTAGCTTCCTCAATTGGCCGCCATGAAACCAGCAGCTCAGTGTTGTCCAAGGCCTTCGTGACTTAGCAGTGTCAAGCTAAACTGCAAAATATGTTCTTGCCCGGTGCAACCGACAGCGTTTGGTCATCCATTGCACCGTGTGAACTCGTCACCAAGTGCCTCGGGCTAACACCCATCTTTACCGGCGCGGAGCTCAAGTGTTGGCAAAGTTTCGTGAACCGAATGCATCTGTTGCTGACGTTTGCTTTCATGCTGCGAACCTACTGGAACTGCTTGTCGAAAGATTTGGTCTACGACACCGGATCACGAATCTTCAATGAAAGTGGGAACATCATTGTCATCATGTTCTATTTGCTTCCGATGGGTTGCGTTGCATTTAGCCGGTTCGTTGCCGGTGGAATATATCGGATAGTGGCCATGATTGATTCTGTGGATTGTGGGGTGAATTGAATTTGTGTGAAGAACTTATTCGAAATGCTTAAAGTTTGATTCCAATGTACAGATGAGAGAGCTGGGAGTCCAGATAGATCATGACCAACAACGATGCATGGTATTCAAAATCTTGCCGCTAACCATTTCTGGAGTTTTGGTATCGATTATGTGGTTCCCTGTGAACCACTGGGATGTGGAACTGGAGTACGGGTTTGAGTCGGTAATTTTCACCGTCCATTTTTCAGTTATCTTCATTTACGCTGCCAGTTTAGCACTATTGTTAGCTAAACGTAACGAAATCTTAAACGAAACATTTAGGTATCTAACTATAACCTCTTCTTTACGACACATTCTTAAGCATTTCGCTTTTTTATCCATTGCAGAATGTACTTCCCAGTGAATTCAATGTCGAACGGATTTCCAACATCACCCGGTTACCTGGAAATGGTGGTGTGCAACGAGAAGGAGCAATTGGTGGCTCTGAGGCAGATCAAAGTGCTTCATGACAAGCTTAACGACGTGGTAGAGTTGGTTAATTACTGCTTCGCCGTTCAGGTTATAATGTTTGCCCTGTGATGTGATTGACATGCTACTCCAAAGTGAAGCTATTTTCAGATAACGTTTTGTGTCGGTTTGTGCTTCGTGATTGGCGTTGTCTGCTCGTTCGGACTGTTCAAGACGTTGCTCTACTGGGACGAGCTGTACTACATGGGCTTGCTGAACTTCGTCTGGTACCTGTACTATCTTTTCTTCGTACTGTTCTTCATTGCCATTGGAAGCAAAGTTACGCGTGAAGTATGATGAAAGTCGAGAGCTTGGATTGCAAATTGTCATAATTCGTTTTAATTGGTGTCTCCTTAGGGAAACAGATTGGAGTTTTGGTTCACAAAGCCATCAACTGCTCCACTTCAAGTGCAGTCATCAACGAGGTACTCTTCGATGCTGGGTTAAATATCATCTAATCACATGACGAAGTTAATTCCTATCTCTTTATAGTTGAACATCTTTTCCCAGCAATTACTTCACCGAAGTCCAGTCATCACCTGTGGGTTGTTTGTGTACGATTGGACGTTGCTTTACACGGTAAACCTTTGTATTATCATCAATTCTTAGGTTATCATAGGAACATTATTTTGTTTTAGATGATTGGTGCCACCGCAACATACCTTATCATATTGATTCAGTTCGACGTATCGTTTCCAAACGCCGCAAATCTGAATGAAACTGCACCGTCTAAGTTGTAAAGGAGAATAACCGGCATGTCAAATCATTTTATCGATTGAAAATTTGGGATGATGTGATTGAGCAATAACTGTAAGAGCGGAGTAGAAACAAATAAGTTGGGATTTTCAATTGAATGTTTTGAACTGAAAGCCTCTTAAGAAGGATGGCTGAGCGAAGAGTCTTTTAGTAGTTTAGTTTAATGTTTCGTGCTATAATTCAGCTAGGGTGGGGCGGGGCAAGATGGGTCAGTGCCATTTTCAGGCGCATTACTCATGTTTTGATTATGTTAATAATTGTGTTAGATGACCAGCATGAATATACAAAAGTTTGGGACAATGATTGAAAAATTATACATCTTCATTGGAAATAAAAAAATAAAATGGTTTTAGCCATTTTTCTTATGCGGTACATTCCATATAATCTCCATAGAAACGGCTGATGGCGGAGGGCCCATATAGCCGAGGCGGTAAACGCACGGGTATTCAGCATGACCATGCTGAGGGTGACGGGTTCGATTCCCGGTCGGTCCAGGATCTTTTCGTAAAGGAAATTTCCTTGACTTCCTTGGGCATAGAGTATCTTCGTGCCTGCCACACGATATACACATGCAAAATGGTCATTGGCAGAGGAAGCTCTCAGTTAAAAACTGTGGAAGTGCTCATAGAACACTAAGCTGAGAAGCAGGCTTTGTCCCAGTGAGGACGTTACGCCAAGAAGAAGAAGAAGAAGAAACGGCTGCGGGGCAAGATGGGTCACCTTCAATATTGAACGTATTTTTGGAGCATTCAAAAGTTATTTATTTTTTATTGCAAGACTATCTCATGAATGACTTCAATCAAGCGGAATGAGCGCTCAAAATTATAACATAAAATAATGATAATTTTCTAGTAAAAACATTGATTTTTAAGTCGCCTTAGGACCACTCAAATTGAAAAGTTTTTTATATTCCAAATAAATTCATAAAATGTTTACTAGTAGCTCTTGTTTACTCAGTATGGATATGGAGCATATATGAATGCGGAACAAATCTTATATTTTGACGTTTTTCGTTGAGAAAATGTGAATTACTTAGAAGGTGACCCATCTTGCCCCGCACTTTTTTCACGGCCCAAAATCGATCATTTTTTAAAACTGCTTGTTTAACATCATATTTTGTATTTAATGAACTTTTAATCAACTTTTAGCATAGCTAACTAGAGTATTAAATAGTAGCGGACGAATACAAACCAATACGATTTGTATTTGGAAAGTTATGATGATTCGTCCTTAGGTGACCCATCTTGCCCCGCTCCACCCTATTTTTGAGTTTTTATTTTTATCAAAAATAAAAAGAGCACCAAACACAGCAAAAAGTTTGTTGAACAAAAAAAAACTATTTCAGCTATTAAAATTTAGTTTGGATTTTAAAGCTTGAAATAATCAAACAAAGACACTAATAGATTATACTTTTTAGAACAGAACCGAACTAATCCGAATTCCTTAACATTATCTCAACTTCCCCCACAAACAATAATCTAATTATTACTCACCACAGAAACCATAGTTGCAAAGGACAGTGCTCAAACGCGCCATCCATCCATTTCGGAACAAATTTTCTCGAGAGTAGAACTTTTGATCTACAAGCAAACTGGGTGAAGTTTGACCATCACCAAGTAGTGACCAGAGTCAATGCACCTCCGGTCCTATCTGAGCGTTTTGATCTCCTATGATAATTTTGATGTCGACGCGTGAGCAGCAGTTGTACTAGCGTTTGTACTGTATTTCACGATTTACCATATCGCACAGTGGCCGGAGGCCGGACAAAACCTCAAAATTTCATTGCTTTGATATATTCTTTTATTATAAATACTTCAACTAAGAAAAATCCAAAATTTCAAGTCAATTGAATCAAAGTTGAGTCCAGGGGAATTTTTCAAAGTTGAACAATTATGTACTGAATAATTTGTTTTTATTATCATAATTTCAAACCATAGTTTCAATGTCGCAGCGTGTAACATATAGCTGATATTGAAATCCCTGACTTTTGTTATTATTTTGGGATACATTTATCCTCCCAAGTAACACAACTTGTTACATTAGTGTATATGTTACACGTTTCAAACAAACGTCCATGTTTTGTTTCATATATGGGAAACGTATTTTGGTACACTTATATAACCGAAAAAGCGCAAAAAATGGCGGCTTATAAAACATCTTTGATGCTACTAAAAATGTTTTTCAGTATATTCTTATAACATATAATTATGTATTGAATGTGCTCCCAGAAACATCGTAAGAACGTTGTTTTTTTTTTTCTAGTAAACAAATCAAAATTTATCCAACGCACACTGTGCAAATTAATGTGACATCGATTTTGATATTTCGTTATGGCTCAGAATAAAATTCCAGTCAGATATATTTATTTGTAAATTTCCATCACGATGTTTGGTCACTATGACTTAATTTCATACGCCATTAAAAATTTATTGTGAAACAAATACATTCACTTCTCATAAATTGATTCGCTTTCCATCGGATTTGAAACAAGAGAGAGGTATTCTTTGATTTCTCTGATTTTTGTGTGATCTTGGTACAAATTTTCAGACATGCAACATGGTGGCTTCTGAACACAGTACCGTCAGGATGTTTCGGAATGTTATTTTCAATTATGATGTATTTATGCTGTGCTTTTAGAGTGTAAAAATTGTTATTAGTAAGGGAATTATTTCATTTTATAATTTTAAACATTTTTCCAGATGAATAATTATTGGGAGAAAAAACTGTAGATTAACAAACGGCTATATATAAAAGTTTTGATATGAAACTTTTTAGCCGGCACTGTAATTTGTCTGGCCTGTTTGAGAATACTTCAAAACATTATTAATACGTTCAAATTACATCTGTTATACATCTCAATACCATGTTTGTTGATTATCACTTGAATCGATTGGATTACGTAGAAAAAACATCATAGTAACATATTTCAAACATCTATTTCCAAATAGCATACAACGATGAGGTTTTGGATACATGTTTTGAACATTAGTACAACAATAACAAAGTTAGAGACCAGTACTTGGAGTGAATATGACTGAATTATTATTTCAAAAATTGCGTGGGATAAAAAAATAGTGTGAAAACTTTATTGTGAGTGAGATTTAGCTGCCATGTAAGTATCTAAAGTGGTTATAAGGTGACGGGAGGCTGACTTTTAAGTGACACTCAACGATGGCTTCCAACTTGTGAGACATGTATGCCTATAGTGACTTCAACAGTGGCCAATCTTGTTTGCGTTTATGTTTACTCCCTTGTGTTCGTCTTTTTACAACCTCGTAGCGAGGTAAGTAACCACAAATTATAAAACATAGGTGTTGGATGCAATTTTAGTTGCTATCATAGTTGCCTTGCTTCTAGAGGTGTTTAATAAATATCGCTTAAGTGAGTGAGAATAGACAGCGACGCGACAATCTCAAACATTAACGTATTTAATACGTAAAAATAACGTATACGCAACATATTTTATCACAATGGTTATAACTATGTGCTGCTGATGTTTTACATATCATCTTCAATTGAAAGAAGACCATGGTACTAAAACGTTGTGTAATCAACGTAAAATTTACTTTACTATAACTTGTAGTGAGGTATAATCATTCCCGGTAGCTTGTTTTTGTCAAACATAGATAAACCATGATTTGAACAAAAGATGTGTACAGATACGATTATAATACTGTACTATGACATCTTTTTCAAATTCCATTTCCAAAGATGTTGTCTGTGTTACTTGGGCTTAGCATTACAACATTCAACCTTAAGCTTAGCTTACATTTGTTGTATTTTAAGAGCATTCAAAAAATGTAACTTTTACTGATTTTTTTGATTATAAATTCAGGCTACATTGATCTAGTACTTTTTAATCAAACAGTTCGGAACGATCAGGTGTGTTGCATCTAACCACAAATCTTGTCTAGTTTTTGGGGATATATGTCACTGTCTGCGTAAAACTGCGCTAAGAACGAAAAATTTACTTTTTTGAAAAAAAGTTGTAATGGAGACGCATGGTTGCAGAACAGTCGAAAATCTATGAATTTTGTTTTCAAACGTAAACTTATAAAATATCTTTTAAAATTCCCGTCCAGAATATAAAAGTCATTGTAGTAGATTGATATGTTGCGTTATCAGTTATGCAGAATGTACTAGGGAGGGTCTTTAATCTGTCATTACGTTGGTACTGTATTCAACAAGTGCCTTTTTGAGCAAATACAACAGAGCAGTTATTGAATGGTTTTGTGATAGACCGCATTTTTATCGATTATATCGGAGTAGGTAACTATAGTAACTATATGTAGTTTACCATTTAATAAGTATAATGAAGTAACGGATTTCTTGTACATTCAAAAACGAATGTACCTTACATATGCATATGTATTATTTATCAACTAATCATCCAAGGTAACAGTTGCTAAAATACGTTCTCCGAAATTCGGCGACATTAATTTCTATAATGATTAACTCAAAAAAGCCACTGAAATGGTGACCACAGAACAACGCACAGACAAACAGACGTATCACTTCGAACAAGTTGCGATTTAAATAATGGTCACGAGAACATAATAGCTCAATGCCAATCAAACCGGCAATCAATGCCAATGTTTCGCAATCTCATAACTAGGTGGTGGTAGTGAACAAACGTCAAACAGTAGCAAAACATATGCGAGAGCCATGAGCGTACAATTTACGAACTACCGATTATTTGAATTAACTGTTAATAAGAAGATCAATGGGAAGTGAGTAGCATCAGATGTCTGTTTGTCCTTGTTGTGAGCTTGTATTGTCGACTTTTGTTCCACCTATATGTAGTATGAGGTATCGTCATTGTTATTTTCGCTGTGTGACAAGAGGACATGATGAATAGAATGTAACCCTCGCTTAATTAAAAGTGTATACCAATTTTGCCTTGTTAACTCGCATTTTTATACTATTCTACATGCTTTATCAAAAAAAAAAAAAACTATGTAGACTAACATATTATCCAATCTGTTTTTGCAACATAGAGCACTAAAACTATATTCCAAAACAAATAAACATGATGCCGACTTATTTATTATGAGATTTTTGTTGTTTTTATTAAAAAATAATATTATTTTTATATTTTCAACCTACTTTTATACAAAAATAATGCAAGTTATTATATATTACGATTGTTGATTATTTTCGGTGAAAACACACACTAAAACTCGATTATACATACTCAACTTCAGCCATCATCAGATCTGTAAAAATTTTATTGCGGTTTAATTAGTACTTTTACAAACATTTTTCACATTCACAATTTTCTTTGATACCCACATTTTATGCATGAATCGATCACCACCAGTGTGGTTGCAATACTAACCCCCCTTTCGGTGCTATGTGTTGTGTTCTGCTGTTTCGTGTTGATCGTTTTCGGGGTCGGTCGTTTGTTGTAGGTGTGTGCGTGTGGTTCGGCTCCGAAGTTTGCACACTAGGCCGTTGTAAGCCGAGTCGATCCCTCCACATTCGCGCTGCATGTTCAATCTGAGGTCCCTAAAATATTTTAGAAGCATTTGAAAATGCAGCTCCTATCCTTTCCCATGTTAAAAAAATTTGTTTTCACGCACAGCGCAATTCTCTCAGAGAGCCTCCGTCAAGGCGAATAAAAGCTATTTCTTCTTCCCCTCTTCCTTCATTCTTCATCAACACCTCGAGGGGAACGCATCGGCAGAGAGCTGTGCAGTTTGCTCCGTTTGCGTTTTCATTTCAGTGTTCTTTGGCAAGCCGAGCGCGGTGCAGGGATGCCACATATACAGATTTTTCTGTAACCATGCAGATTTTCTCGCAGCTTTTCATACAGAATTCTGTATACCAATAATTACAGATTTTTGGAAATCATACAGATTATACAGATTTTTCTGAAACTTACAGAATTTCAAACAGATTTTCCGCGAAATCTTACAGATTTCATACAGATTTTTGGCAAAACATGGTGATACAGATTATAAAGATTTTTGGAAGGCAAAATACAGATTTAAATGTGGCAACACTGGCGCGGTGGTCGGTGCCTCTCCGCGCGCGGCAGCCAGCTCGTTTACCGGATCAGAGACGGAGGAGCACAGCTCGATTTGCATTTTCGCTCAGCATTCTCTTCTCACAGCACATTCTCACGCTGTTGACCGTGGTGGACGGATGGACGCACCGACGACAACCGTGCAGCAGCGGCGGTGGGGGAATAATTTATCATTTCCCTAGTACGGAAGCGGATGGGCGCCGACGACACGGCAGCAACGCGGTTTGGTTTTGTGAAATCAAAATTAAATAGCCCTTATTAGGGCTATAATTCTAAATTCCACGTAAGAGTTGATTCGAATTCCTGCAAACATTTTGAAACCTACTTCGAGAGCACCGCCAGCAACCATCTAGAAGCAGCCGCGGCGATGGCTCATTCGCATTTTCCCAGTGCGGTAGCGGATGGGCGTGGCAACAACTGGGAATATTTTAACCGCTTGATGTAGAATCTATTCTAAATTCAAGATACGGTACCAAAAGCATAAACTTATGCGCGCATCATAAATCTGCTTGAAATTTCTACAACTTTGAAAAATGGCAGGTTTGCTGAAAAATGAAAACTGTTAACCAGCGTTGCCAGATTTTAATAAGAATTTCAAATATCTGTAATCTTTAGACATTTTGGTCGAAAATACATGACTTTTGTATGATACATGGAATGACAGTATCCTTACTTAAAATTATAATATTGGTTAATCCTAAGCCTACCTACTGATTTGGCAATGGCTAATAATAATCATTTTAGTATATTTTAATACTCCGCTATAATAAATTAATGCAGATAAATTTGTATGGCATCGTTGAATTTTACTCCCCTCACATCTAACCAATCACGTTCGAGAGGGGAAGCCAGGCCATTGTGCCGTATAAAAGCAAACTGCTTCTTCTCATCTTCCATAGGGACGAATGACCGAAAGGTTAAAGTCCCTCTAAAAATCAAATACACACACTCATCTTCCATCATTCTTTCTTGACCCCTCGTGGGGATCGCATCGAAGGAGAGCTAGCCAGTTTCTCCGTTTGCGTTTTCTATCAGTATTATGTTTCCAGTTCAAAACCGAATTAGCGACATTTTTTCTTTGACTTCCGCTGCGTTTGCCTTGCGTTAAACACCATGTCGGAAGTGGGGCGCTGTATAGAGCACCAGGTGTACAATACAGCGCCCCACTTCCGACATTGTGTTTAACGCAAGGCAAAAGCAGCGGAAGTCAAAGAAAAAATGTCGCTAATTCGGTTTTGAACTGGAAACATAATATGCTTTGGCAAGCCGAGCGCGGTGGTTGTCGGCTGTTACGCTTTCCTACGCATCGTTGTACACGGCGCCAGTGGAGCAATCAGCCAGTTCAGTTCAAACTGGTGCGCGGCAACAACGAGGGCTTGCTTTTGCCCCGAGTTTGCGCAGCATCGCTATCGCAAAACCCCGATCGAAGTCAACGTCACCGATGCCGTTCTGGATTTGGTTGGCATAACTACCGATTTTCACCCCATGCAATAATTGAACGATTATTCTACAACAAATAAAATTAAACAGCCATTCTAAGGGCTTCAAAAATGTTCCCCACAAGAATGAACCGAATAATTTTCCTAAACGACGCGCCAGGTCACAAATATGTCAAAACCGGCTAAGTCTTAAAACCATAGCATAAACTTTGCAAACGGAGTAGTGGAAATATATTAGATTCTTGTAGCATTCTTGATATTTCCCAGCCAAATTTCAATGTGTGTTGTCTCCGCAAAAATCTTCTATGCCCATTTTTGCCACACAATCTAGAAGAAAACTGTACGATATCTGAAAATTCTTAGTTATTTAATTAACTATTGGTAAATCCAGTTCACCAATTAGCAAATGCTTGATGATTTGCATTTTGAATGATCTGTTGGATTGCATCAGTTTAAATTCTTATAAAATGAACGGTTACAAAGACAATTCTGTTATAGGTAAAGATTATTAAATAGTTTTGACAAATTCGTTTATGGAAATATGTTAAAACCAACTACTTCGCAGGTCAAGTCTTGTAGCGTCCATTCAAAATTTCAAAAACCAGCAAAAGCATTGATATTGTGGGAGAGTTTCTGAAATCTGCATCAATCTGGCGTCAAACACTGCTCAAGCAACAACTCAAAGAGGATTATTTGAGGATTTGACTTTTACTCGAAATGTGAGGTATGGAACCTAGAGATGCTATGCGGTGCACTATCAATCGCCGTCTACAATACAACTAAATTAAATCAAAATGTCGCATCACAGTCTTTAGCAATGTTAATTACAGCATTCAATAATTGAAACTAATGCATAACCGGACGTTATTCAACGTCAGACTTGCGGTCGTGTCTAGTATTCAACCCCTCCAACTTTTTAGATCTATTGTGACATTACCCGTATCCTTAGTGTAGTGCATGTCGCATTACTCAATTGCCATTGAGGGGCAATAAAGTATCGATTTTGATACAGTTTTTGTTTTGTTTTCTTAGAAAACAAAACAAGAGTACTGATATTGGCCATGCATCGGAAACCTAGCATCACCCTTGTTTTACTGCTAAATTCTCCCCAGTAAGAAGTTTGGAACCCGGGTTTTAACATTAGCAGCAATACCATTCCAATAATGGAACATATGTTCAGTAATAAGGATTCTAGTATGTTCCTTGCATACCAGCACTTACCAGTCTTTGAAGAGTTAGTACATACATGGAATGGATCCCTAACCCGATTTGATGTCCTTTGCATCAAGTTTAGCCTCGGATGGCGAGGTTTTTAACTATCTGCAAAGTAAAGTTGGTTAACTTAGTTTTATTCAGAGACCGTAAGCCACCACGATACCAGTGACAAGGACTACATACTATGATTCCTTGAATTGCCAGAACGCATATTCCAAAATTGGAAAATAGGACGACACTAGGTTTCGGTAGATTTTACTCCGTAACGCAACACAAAAAGGTGATCTCCCCACGTTACGGGCTCCGTTAACGATCGAGCATCTTTGAAACCCCCTCAATCATTCATCCATCAGCACGGGTCGCCTGACACCTTGGATTGGGGTTCCCTGTTTGGTGGACTTTTACCCCCGGAACAGGGGGTCCGTAGTGCTATTCTAAGCCGGCAGCTACACGGGCAATGAACAAGTGAAGTGTGGGCACGTTGTATTCGCGGCATTTTTGCAACACCTGGCGGATGGCGAACATCTGTTCCGTTGTAGCGCGTTCACCTATAAATCCAGCCTGATATTGCCCCACGAACTCTCTTGCAGTCGGTGATAGTCGGCGGCATAAAATTTGAGAGAGTACCTTGTAGAAAGCGCTCAGTAGTGTGATCGCGCGGTAGTTCCCGTAATCCAATTTGTCGCCCTTTTTGTAGATGGGACACACAATACCTTCCATCCACTCCTCCGGTAATACTTCCTCCTCCCAAGTCTTGGTAATGACCCAGTGTAGTGCTCTCACCACCCAAGTAACACAGCTGGCTCTATAATAGTTTAAAATACACGTTTCATACTAGTGCTGTTGTATTTTTCTTGCATTATTTACGTTATATTGAACACTTATATATTCAAAACAGCGCAAAAAATGGCGGCTTATAAAACATCTTTCAGGTTATATAAGATGTATCCCAATTCACTTGTAGTGCTAATAAATGCGTTCCATCCAGCTTTCATGTATTGATTAGCTCAAATTAAGTTAAATGTGTCAATAAAAAGCTTGTAAAATACTCTAATAATACAATTATATTCATTGGCTGTAATTATGTTACTTCAACGTTATATAACGGATGCACAACTTTTATATAACATGTCATATGCATAGGTTGTACTTAGGCTATATGTAGTTAACACAACCTACGGGTATCATTTATTTTACAACCAATATTAATAGAAAATATATGAAATGCGTACACTTAGCAGCAATTGGCAAAACAAAGGTGAAAACATACTCTTGCAAATTTGGAAAAACAAATGAAGTGATAAATGGGAATGGCCAAGCATGACATTTTGTTACCAATTTTTATTAAATTCATGAAATTACATTGTTAACACTCAATAGCAATAGAGACATTTCTCTTGCGGTTTGAGATTTATTGTGAAACAGTGGTTTTTACTCACCCAAAATTCAACCGCCATTGCATTTAATTAAGAATTATCGGTTGAACCAATTAAATGGTACGGTTTGATGAAATCTTTTTCTCAATCCTTGCGAAAAGCAATATGGCAGCTCTTCAATGAGGCTAACAGTGTCGTTCAAATAAACTAAGATCAATTCTAATTTCTAACCAAGACATAAATTTAAATTGATCTTAACCCACCAGCTCACGACTAGCTATGATTCAAGAAAGATTGAAAAATATGTAGTCATAACAAAAATAGTTTTCTTTAGTTCATAGAAAAAATCAAGAGAAATGTTCCAATGTGTTACATATTTTTATTTGTGTATACATATTTTTGACCGGTACTGTAATTTAACAAAATACACAAAACATTTCTCAACATTTCCAGTGTTTGGGTTTAGAAATAAGTCGAGATTACGTTAAAATTGCATTTTCCTAGCAACTACACAACAGCTTGTGGAAGACAGTTTTAACAGCCTTGATAATACATCAAAAATACATGTTTTCAACCGAACTACACATTAGCAATATTTTTGTTTTGTGAAGATCTTTACAACGTCAAAATAACTTATATAGAACTACATTCTTTACAACACAACAACTGTCAAAATATCAAAACATTGTCAACAGTAACCTCATTTTCGTTGCTTGTTGGTTGCGGTGGTCCGTCGGGGGATATAATAGTTATAGTTAACAGAGGACTCCGGATAGTCCATGATTATGAAGCCGTATATCAGATCGCTGAGACGGGTTCCCGGAGGATTTCATACCAGCTGGAGGTCGAATGTGTGTAATCATCAACAGCAGCTGCTATCCATACCGGCACTGCCGGAAATGTGAAATTGATTCTCTTCGATTAGTCCTAGAAAACGGGAACAACAAAATCTTGCTACAGGACAACTTATAGTTTATTTTAGGCAGGTTGATATGACTGGAGGGGCCAAATAAACTCAGACAGCTGCTGTAGTTTTGCGTAAATTGACCAGGTATTACAATATTTTCATTGTTTGTGCGACGGAGCCCATATCGTAGGATTAGGATATACGATAAACGGATCTTCGATGGTAGCCGGACTAAGACGCAATCACTGGTCGCAAAAAAAAACACGGCATATGTGTGATTATTCTTGAAAACTTTACTGGTTCTTGAAACAAGCTGCATTGAACCACTCACCGTGTATGCGCCTGTGAAACGGAGAAGTTATCAGGATAAGCTCCTAAAAGTTCCCTTATCAATTACAGATAGCATCTTCTTGTTTTACTTTACAGCGTTGCGACATGATAGAATTACTTCGTTTGTCTGATTATTTTGTTGTTTAATTGTTATACAAAAGTATTTTATGCGTTGTACCCCAAATGATATTTTTCGGTGCTGCTTGTTATCGCCTAACATATATAGAGCTAGATTCCAACACAAGATGTATTATGAATCGCTTATAATATACTTAAAAAACATCTTTTGAAATTAATATATCTAAAGATGTTTTCTGTGTTACTTGGGCAATGCTTCTCCACCGTATTTCAGAAGCTCGCTTGGTAGTTGATCTGCTCCAGCGGCTTTGTTGTTTTTCAACCGGCCAACCTCCTCCTCAATCTCTTGGAGGTTAGGGGCTGGAAACGTTTCGTTCTGCACAAATATTCCTACACGGTTAAAGCTCTGCACGCTCGTTGTAAGGGAAAAATCCCTTAACTATTCAGCATCCCAATCAACATGATCTGAAATACTTTTCCTTTGATATCGCCAGGGATGGAATGCACCTCAGAGCAAAACATGAGAAGAATAATAACGCTCTCCGCTCTTTTAACTTGTCTGGTTTGTTCTTCTCTTTTATGTTTTGATTCGTCACTCCGTCAGCCGTTGCTCCCAGTTTAGAGCCTATGAGCATTGGTGTGACACATGAAAGAGAAGAAAAAAAGTTGCTCTTTTTTTTTGTAAACAAAACAAAACAGTGTTTGGTGGGAGCGGTTGCAGCAGTGAAATTGTTAGCATTTTGGCTTGCAAGCAGCAATCACCAGCGAAAACTAAAATAGGGTATTTTAGCCAATAGTGGACCCCTTACCTATAGTGGACCCCCTTATATTTTTCCTAATTTTCCTGCTTAAATCTGTTTTTACCGGTGAACTTCCACCGGGAGACGATGGATCATGTTCCTAGCCAGTAGTTACAAGTGGTGGAGCTACGCTGGAAAGCAATAATTTGATTTTTTGAACAAATTTGTAAATGTAAACAAATCTGGGGGACCACTATTGGTTAAATCCAAGGGGGTCCACTATTGTCTCCGTTTTAACATGGTAAGAGAATACGATTTATCCTATAGTGGACCCCAACAATCCTATAGTGGACCCCGGGGGGACCACTATAGGATAATTTGAGCCAGATTTTAAATGATTATTTTATGGGAAATATAGGGTGGTTTGGTAAGGTTTTTGTGTGCAATGTGCAGGAAAGACATACAACTTGCTGTGCAAACGTTGACAGGGGCAATTTAATTGGAATATCATACTGTTTTAACGATCAGAGCAATTTTCAGCTACTAAGGGGTCCACTATTGGTTAAAATACCCTACATATCGCCACGGTCGGACAAAGCGTCAAGGCTTGGCAAGTGGTTTCTGTTCCGGAAGCGATAGTAAAATTGGATCGCAGTGTGTACTTTCCGGACGACAAAGACGGTTGCAGAGTACAATTACGTAGTAGGTACACTCGTTGCCAAATATTTATCGGAATGTTGAATCGGTTGAATCAGACCGCGAAAACCCAGGTATGTAATAATGCTCTTTTTTCACATCACAGTAGACTATAAAAATTGCCAAACGCTTTGACAGGAACTTTTATCTATTTTCATATCCATTCTCGTTCCGACCCACCGTGACGTAGTGTTCTTTCTAATCCGCAGTGTGATACCACAAGATGTTCCGAAACTTCTTAGAATATACCGCCGTCTCCCCACGGTCTGGATCTCATCTTCGTTCCACTCATCGGCCTGCATCAGCTGGAGCAGCAGCAGAAGCCGGCAGAGCACAATCTGCGCCGGCCCAGTTCAGTTGGTATCATCGAGCACGATCGATTCCTCCGGATAGTCCTTGGCAACCGAGGCAGACTCCAAGGCGGCCTGTTCCTTCTCGGCCTCCTCCGGATCGTGGTGGATCGGGCACGATGTCCCACTTGTCTTGGGTGATTTTGCCGAGGATGGATTAGCGAAGTTATCATATCGAGTGAACCCCAACTTTTGCTCATCAGTGCTGATATTTAAAAGGTAATTAATATATTTATCCCTAAATATAGGTCTTGAGTTTTGTTCGTTTTTGGGAGTGAAAAAAGAAATCAAGTAGGCCTATCCATAAACTGCATAAAGTAAAGTCGTTCATAAGACACTTTGTACTTGTTGTTAACCCTTCAGTACGCGCGCTGTTGTAAAAAAAAACAACACCACCAAAAAACCTCGCTCGTCGTATAAAGCGCGAGCGCGGTGCAGTTTCAATTGCTTGATGGCGCGCGTCCTGAAAGGTTAATTACGATGGGCGCTAAGTAGATGCTAATTGTACTGCCCCCACTCGCATAACAGTCCCATATCTGCTCGATTTTCTATTCATATGAGACTTCTATGCAATTGGGAGCAGTGTAGACTGGTTGAATTGACATGAAGTTGATGTAGTCAAATTCAATGGTCCCTCAAATGACCATGAAAGAATCAGTTTATGGATAGCATCCTATATTCCACTCACTCTCACCTTAATTTTAGAATATGTATTTCAATTTATTCTGCTCACAATTTCAGATCAAATTTCATCTGCAGAATGCTGGTCGCTCAACTGTATTCAAGAGGAAAACCATGTATGTGATGCGATGCAATGGTATATACAAATCTTACCGAGCCAACTCAACGAATATTCGGAGTCATATGGTGTTAGAGCCTTGCATGCTAGATTGCGCTACGAAGTATGTGAACAGACTTGTCGGCCCATGTAGATGAACCAGCAAAGACGCGGTTTTTTCAGCACGACCATGCTGAGGTTGTTGGTGTTCCAAAATGATCTTCAATCTAAGTTAACTGCAAAAGTATTCATCGAACACTGTGAAGCTGACAAGTAGGATTTGCCTACGTAGATATGTTACGCCATAAAAAAGAAGCAGTTTACGGAAAATGCGGATCAATACCAGTGGAAGATGTTACGATGCCAAATGCCAACAGATCAACTCCATTCAATGTAAATCAACAAGGATCAAGGATCAAAATAAAACTCTTGAGAAGAAGTATTCATAGCTGCCCAACTGATCTTTATCGCCTCACGCCTATCAATTGATCGTTTCAGTAAAGCAATGACACCTGGATTTATTATGAGTAGCAATAACGGGACTAGGGTTCATCGATTTAGTGCATCAATGAAGTGGTAATTAAGCTACTATTGCCCTTCCACGAAGGGTGCAGGACCATTTGGACAGTATCCCTATTTTGGGCACCTTTCGCTGAATTATAAGTCATACCGAATGAGTTATATCACAAAGTACCCAATATGTGACCGCACTGCGCAAATGTTACCACATCTCATAACACATCGCATGTAATGCACGATTCAAGTTGCTTTAATTACGTATTTCACTCTTCATTGGATATCCATGCAACCTTTGAATGTTTGGTGACAGTAATTGAAATGCCCAGTAAGATTATATAAATTCAGCACTGACATAGACTATTATTATATTTTCAATGAACTGAATACATATGAGCTAGCTAAACCCAGAACAAGTAAAACAGGACTTTTCATTGGGATTATTTTATTTAGCATGATTGCATCAGCCAACTATCTTTCTTCATGAATTGAACAGATTGTCTGCAATGATTCTGAGAACAAGCATTTTTCATATGAGTTAGGCCCTAATGACAGTTCACACCACGAAGTTTAGAGATGCAAATCATCTCAATTGAGATTAGCCACCGTGACAAATATATGGAAACTATCTTTTTTCGACCATCTCTTTTTGTGGTACTTAAACTATTTTAATACTATATAATTAGTCATCAAGTTTACCAATGATTAATTATACTTTAGAGCCAACAACTTTCAAACAATAATACTAATGATAATGTTGGTCAAATAACAAAGTGAGTAGTGGATAATATTACAGTGACAAATATTTCAAGTAATCATTTTGACTTATTGCACTTATTGCACTTCAAACATTGTAATCCAAGTACATCGATTTGAGTAAATCTTTGTTGGCCTTCACAAATAGTAATTGCTCCAATGATTTCGAACTGATCTTTGCTCTGAACCTGGTCAATATTTGACCAAGTCCATTAAAATTCCGCTCAACCGTGACTTGCGTACACGGGAGTTGTAGTACCGTCAATGCTAGAAGTGACAAGTCCTTATCATTTTTAGATTGTTTTTGCCACCAGTCAATCACATCGGCATCTAACGGCAGAGACATTTCAAGATGAATCCGACGAATCCTTTTTTCAATATCGATGTTGCTACATGAAGATGAGCCTTTGCTGGCGTTTAGCAGCTTCTGAACGCGGCTTAAGCTACTGACGGATGACGAGGATGATGACGGAGTTTGGTCTGCTTCTGTTGAGTCATTTTGTGGTTTGTGCAAGGATTGAAGAGCTTTCCATGTAGTCAAAAGATGGTGCTACAAATGTCAAAAATTGGTTTTTTATCTACTACAAACTTTTGAATAAATGATTAGGCGAATAAACTTACAATAGCAATCTCCTGTTGTTCGCTCGTCAACACTGGTGGGTTGAAATCATTTAGTCTAGGGTCAACGAACAAAGCCGCCAGAAACGCAGGATTGTCGAACCACATATGCATTAGGCCGTGTCGATTTTTGCAAAATTGCGAATACACAATCCCGAATAGTCACAAATGGTTGCAAATGGACCCAAATGAAGCCCTGCAAAATTTAAAAATTCTAAAAAATCGGTAAGCTAGTCCGCAATCGACTTGAAGTTTTATATGGGAATTTTAATTTTTCAGTATGGGGAAATCCAACTTTTCAAACATGTGAAGAAAAAGGCACATTAAAGGAACTCTAAAAATCCGCTCCCCCCTGAAGATTTAGTGCATATATTAGGGAACATTTGGTTAGAAGACAACTTTTTAATTGCACTTAAGATAAGGGCGTTATTAAATTTCGAAACAATGGACATTTTATTCGCATGATTTCTAACTTCTTTAATTGGCATCACTGCACGTTTGCGTGTTGAAGAGGGTGGTAACAGCCATCTGCGGCGTCACCACCCGTCGCTGGATGGAGACGCAAGTACCTGATAAAAATGAGATAGTTAGAATTGTAAATATTCTTGCGATATTGCTTTATAAAAACTTGGTATCTTCGGCAAAGTTGTTGGCATGGTCAAGAGCTGTCCAGTGGTGAACTAAATCATTGGCAAATCCATCGCTGGGCGGCGCTAGTGTGCATACAAACTGCATGCAAAAGTATTAACGTATATGCGTGTATCTCAATAACGTGACAATTTAACTGTGTGGTGTCTTCGACAAAGTTGTTGGGTGGGCCACGGGCTATCCAGTGACGAAACAAGTAAGTATGAATTCAACCGATAGGCGGCATTAGTGTGCAAAGAAACTGGATGCAAAAGCACAAACGTATATGTGTGTATCTCAATAACGTGATAATTTAAGTAGGTGGTGTCTTCGACAAATTTGTTGGATGGACCACGAGCTATCCAGTGACGAACGCAATACAGTCTAGACTCCTACTACACGGTTAATTCGGGGGTGTAGTAGGAATCCGTGTTGTAGGAATCCCAGAGCTTATGGGATTTTGCCTAATTGGGGGTGTGAGCGAATATATCAGGAGTATTACAAGATGGCACCATACTTTCTTTGGCAAAGTTGTAGTACTAGAATAGATCTACCACACAATGCGAACTAACATCCAATTAGTTGGCAATTTGGCCGATAGAGGCGCTATGTAGAAGTAATTGCTACTGTTCACTCGCCAGTAGAAGCACTCATAAGTTATCGCTTGCGATATCTCAAGATCTACTTGATTTGGAACAATGCTGTCTTCGGCAAAGTTGTTCAGTAGGTCAAGAACAATCTGGTGGTTAACCAATTAGTTTGTGATTTCGGCGCTAGGTGGTGCTAGTTGTCAAGTCAAGTTTCAAACTTCTTTTTTTCGGGATCCATAGCAGATAGAAGAGGGTCGTCTTCGGCAAAGTTCTCCAGGAAGTCAAGAACAATCTTGTGATTCAACATTAAGTTGGTGATTTCGCCGCTAGAAGAGCACCATTATCAAGTAAAATTTCAAACTTCTCTAGCTCGCGATCCAGAGCAGACAGAAGAGGGTCGTCTTCGACAAAGTTCTTCTAGAAGTCAAGAGCTATCTAGTGATTCAACTATAAGTTTGTGATTCCGCCGCTAGGTGGTGCTAGTTGTCAAGTAAAGTTTCAAACTTCTCTAGCTCGCAATCCAGATCAGATAGAAAAGTGCCGTCTTCGTCAGAGTTTTTCAGGAAATAGAAACCAACATTTAGTTGGTGATTTCCAGAGCAAATAGAAAAGTATCGCCTTCGGCTAAGTTCTTCAGGAAGTCAAGAGCTATCTTATGACTTAACATTTTGTTTGTAATTTCGCTGCTAGGTGACGCTAGTTGTCAAGTAATGTTTCAAACTTCTCTAGCTCGCGATCCAGATCAGATAGAAAAGTGCCGTCTTCGTCAGAGTTTTTCGGGAAGTAAAAACCCATCTGGTGATTCAATATTTAGTTGGTGATTTCCTTGCTAGGTGGCGCTAGTTGTTAAGTAAAATTTTAAACTTCTTTAGCTCGCGAACCAGAGCAGATAGAAGAGAGTCGTCTTCGGCAAAGTTCTTCAGGAAGTCAAGAACAATCTTGTGATGTAACAATTAGTAGGTGATTTCGCCACTAGGTGGCACTAGATGTCAAGTAAAGTTTCAAACTCCGCTATCTCGGGATCCAAAGCAGATCGAAAAGTATCGTCTTCGGCAAAGTTCTTCAGGAAGTCGAAAGCTATCTAATGACTTAACATTTAGTTTGTAATTTCGCCGCTAGGTGACGCTAGTTGTCACTAACTAACAACTAACAACTAACACCACCTAGCGCCGAAATCACAAACTAATTGGTTAACCATCAGATTGTTCTTGACCTACTGAACAACTTTGCCGAAGACAGCATTGTTCCAAATCAAGTAGATCTTGAGATATCGCAAGCGATAACTTATGAGTGCTTCTACTGGCAAGTGAACAGTAGCAATTACTTCTACATAGCGCCTCTATCGGCCAAATTGCCAACTAATTGGATGTTAGTTCGCATTGTGTGGTAGATCTATTCTAGTACTACAACTTTGCCAAAGAAAGTATGGTGCCATCTTGTATTGACGATTGCATGAATTATTAGACTCTAGTGCAATTTCGTTTTAGTGAGATACAATTTGCACACTCACTAATATTACCATTTTACCAATACTGGAGAGATGAACTCACAGACGACGACCTTTAGTGAAACTTGTTTTTGGGAAATATTTCGTGTCTCAATCGGGAACGGTGCAGTTAAACCGGGTGGAATGAGGTGTGAAACAAGGGTCAAATAGTAGTTTTCCCCTGGTGATATGCGCTGGCACGACCGAGCTGTGTGAAGCAGCTAATGAGGTGCCGATTTTTGTACCAACTATCATACCCCTGATGAATCTACGAACCTTCCTTCAGAACTACAATTATAATTACTGCCCGACGTATCCTTTCATAACTCTACGGACTGAATCAATCCCCAGCTTCTCCATGCATTTATTTGCTTCCGATCTGAAATCCATCCCTCCCACAACTTTCTACAAACTGATTCCGGCTTATGGAACCCTATGTACATTGTTTCTAGATTCCCCAGATTCATATAGCTGGCTCACCAAAACTTTGCATAACTTCAGATTCACGTCGATTTCCTCCAAGAACCCCCTGTTCCTGAATACATGAGCTCAATTTCGCATTTCTTCGACGGACGGATGCGACGGTACCACGTACCACGGTACTCAAAACAATTGAACGCATCAAACGATGAGTGAAAAAATCCTAACCATGAGGAAACAAATTGTTGTCGGGGTAACCGTGAGGAAATGCAGGTGATCAGTGAGGTGTGCAAATAATCACTGTGCAAAAATTATTTGCACAATAGTCTAATGAATTTTGAGATGCTCAATAATATTCCTGATATATTCGCTCACCCCCTCAATTAGGCAAAATCCCATAAGCTCTGGGATTCCTACAACACGGATTCCTACTACACCCCCGAACTAACCGTGTAGTAGGAGTCTAGACTGTATTGCGTTCGTCACTGGATAGCCCGTGGCCCACCCAACAACTTTGTCGAAGACACCACACAGTTAAATTGTCACGTTATTGAGATACACGCATATACGTTAATACTTTTGCATGCAGTTTGTATGCACACTAGCGCCGCCCAGCGATGGATTTGCCAATGATTTAGTTCACCACTGGACAGCTCTTGACCATGCCAACAACTTTGCCGAAGATACCAAGTTTTTATAAAGCAATATCGCAAGAATATTTACAATTCTAACTATCCCATTTTTATCAGGTACTTGCGTCTCCATCCAGCGACGGGTGGTGACGCCGCAGATGGCTGTTACCACCCTCTTCAACACGCAAACGTGCAGTGATGCCAATTAAAGAAGTTAGAAATCATGCGAATAAAATGTCCATTGTTTCGAAATTTAATAACGCCCTTATCTTAAGTGCAATTAAAAAGTTGTCTTCTAACCAAATGTTCCCTAATATATGCACTAAATCTTCAGGGGGGAGCGGATTTTTAGAGTTCCTTTAATGTGCCTTTTTCTTCACATGTTTGAAAAGTTGGATTTCCCCATACTGAAAAATTAAAATTCCCATATAAAACTTCAAGTCGATTGCGGACTAGCTTACCGATTTTTTAGAATTTTTAAATTTTGCTGGGCTTCATTTGGGTCCATTTGCAACCATTTGTGACTATTCGGGATTGTGTATTCGCAATTTTGCAAAAATCGACACGGCCTAATATGCATACGATCTTGCAGTGCAATGTGCAATTGCTTTGCAATTGCACTTTTCGATTCCGCGAGCTCAAGGCAACATTCTTGCCAATAGAGATAGAAGGTTCCACACAGTAGGGATTCTTCTTGAACTCGTTTGGTCAGAATGTAAACTGGTTTCGAGGTAATCAAAAAATCTTCGACGCGACGCCAGTACATATGGTTGAAAGTTTTTTTTAGCTCAGCTGGTAAAAGATTTATGATGAAATCTTTTTGATCATGTAGGTACTTCACCATAACGTAGGACGATCCCCAACGGGTGTCTCCATCCAGAACGGGAATTTTTGCGTCTTTGACCAACTTGAACGAGCTTATGTAAGGCTGGCGTTGCAACGTTTTAACGAGGCTTCTGGTTTTTGTCAAAAAGGCTGCTATTGTCTTGGATTTAAGGACATCGTATACAGAGAGCTGCACGGTGTGCGCGGCACACCTTACCCCAGTTAGATGGGTCTCCTCGATAACTGGCAAGTCTTCTTGCATGTCTTCCAAGGAAGAGGGATCATCCCATAGTTCCTCGGCTTCATCATGTTCCAAATCCGACCTATTAGTAAAACAAGATATGATAGGTTAAGTTAAGTGAATACTTACAGAACCTTAGACACAATGTTTAAATACAAAAGCTAGAAATAACAGAAAGACGAAAGACACATGATCGAATTATATGAACGTTTTCGACGTTTTGTTCTTCGACTTTTTGTCCCTAAACCGTACTCACACAATTGGTCCATCGTCCACAATACGGTCCAAGTCATCCACGGCGTCTTCTACATCGGAATCTTCGTTGTCAAACATACTCAAATCGTTGAGATCCGCGGTGTCGTCACATGAAGCTTGTTGGATCTGATTTAGCCGCAGGAGTCTTGTCGCTTTTAAAAAGTTACTTCCGTTGTCAGTCGTCACGGCGTAGATTTGCTTGATATCGACCCTGAATCGGCCGAGTACATTCAGTATTTCCTCCTAGAGGTGTGCGCCGATTCAAAATCAGTCGGCGGCGGCGTTTTGCATTTTTTTGGCCGGCGGCGGCGGCGTAATCGGCGTGACGCCGAATGAAATTTCGGCGGCGGCGGCGGCGGCGGCGTGAAACGGCGTGGTCATTATTTTTAAATTTTTGTTGAATCGGTTAATCAATATCAGTGTTTTTTTAGTAGCTCATCATGTTGAACAGGGGTTCCCAACCCTTTTGAGGTGGCGACCCCCTTTAAGAATTGTCAAAACATCTGGGGCCCAATTAAAATTTTTAGAAAAAAATATGAACTTAATGAACGAAACCGAGTTTTTTGGTTGCAGTGGCGTATTCATAAATTTACTGTGGAAGGGGTTTTCGACGATCAATGATACGTTTTTTTTTATTAGACACTCACATTTCGTTAACAATGATGTCATGTACATTCAATTTGAGTCGTAGCTGAAACATAGCGGCGCAGCCAAAAATTTTTTTCTCTACAGGCGTTTCATACTTAAAATTTGCTCCTCAAATTATGGGATGGCGGTGTACAAAATCAAAAGTTGGTATAATTTGCACAAAATAGAATAAAAATTTAACATTTTTTTGATAATATCGCGGCCCCCCTGGACTGGCTTCACGGCCCCCCAGGGGGGCGCGGACCACCGGTTGGGAACCCGTGATGTTGAAGATACAATGACATGTATATAGTTGCGGTTTTGTAATTTTCTAATTTTCACATGTTTTTGCAAATTTATTGAAATAATTGTTATTGTAAATCATCAATCAGCTGCCCAAAAAAAATATCAAGAATGACATCGTAAAAAGGAATTCCCGAAAGAAATTCTAGAGGAATTCCCGGCGAAACTCCAAGAGCAATTTGCCAATAAACTCTTAAAGGAATTCCCGGAGGAACTCGTAGAAGCATTCCCGTAGGTACACCTAGAGGAATTCCCGGATGAACTCCTAAACGAATTTCCAAAAGATCGTCTAAAAGAATTCCCTGATGAACTCTTAGAAGAACGTTTGGAGAAACTCCTAGAAGAATTCCGGAAACAAATCTTAGAAGAAATTGCCAAAGGAACTCTCAGTGAATTCACGGAGAAACTCTTAGAAGAATTTTCGGAGGAAACTCCGGCCATTCTTTGTGCAACTCCCAGAAATATTTTTAAAGCAACTAGTAAAGCAATTTCCGGAGGAGCTTTCGGAGGGATTTCCGGAGGAACTCCTTGAGAAATTGCCGAAGAAATTCGGAAAGGAATTCAAGGAGGAACTCGCAGAGCAATCACCAGAGGTATTCCCAGATGAACTTTTAAATGAATCCCGGAGGTACTCCCAAAGAAATTCCCGGATAAACTCCCACATAAATTCCTGAGAGAAGGTCTAGATCAATTCTCGATGGAACTTCTAGAAGAATTCTCAAGAAATTCGTGAAGAAATTCCCGGAAGAATTCGTAGAGGAATTCCCTGATGAACTCAGATACTTCTAGAGAAATTCCTGGGAGAACTCCTAGAGGAACGTTCGGGAAAACTCCTGGATGTACTCCCGGAACTTTAGATGAATTTCTGGAAGAACTTCTAGAGAAACTTTCAGGGGAATTCTTAAAGGAATTCTCGGAGGAAACTCCTGGAATACCCAGTGCAACTTCTAGAAAAAAAACGTATAGAGCAACTCGTAGTGAAATTGCCTGGACAACTTATTTCTGGTAAAACTCAAGAAGGTGTTCTTGAAGATATTTGAATTCCCGGAAATACTCCTAGAGAAATTTCCGGAAAAACTTTCAGAGAAAGTCACGAAGAAATTCTTAGTATAATTCCCGAAAAAATAGGTAAGGAATCCCCGAAAGAACTCGTAGAAGAATTTCCAGGAGAATTCTTGGAGAAAATCCTAGAGAAATTCTCACAAGTGCGTCTAGAGGAATGTTCGGAGAAATTTCCGGAAGAATTCCCGGAAGAACTTTTAAAGAAGCTCCTGGAAGAAATCCAGGAGGAACTGCTACAGAAATTGCCGGAGAACTCCCAGAAGAATTCCCGGAACAACTTTTAGGCGAATTACAGGAGAAGCTCCTAGCGGAATTATTGGAGGAAACTTTTGGTATTTCCAGTGCAATTTCTATGAACTCTAGAAGGAATTCCCGTGAAAATTCGTTAAGGAATTCCTGGATGAACTCGTTGAAGAACTCGTGGAGGAATCGCGGAAGGGCTCCTAGAGGAATTGCCGGACGAGCTCCTAAAGGAATTCCCAGGATGAGCTTCTACAGAATTTCCCGGAGCATCTCATAACAGATTTTCTAGAAGAAGTACATACTACAAAAAGTCCCAGAAATACTTCTGTAGCAATGCCCGGAGAAACTCCTAGAGGATGTTTCGGAGGAAACCCTCAGAATTCCCAAAGGACCTTCTAGAGTTCCCGGAGGAACTCCTAGCGGAATTCTTGGTAAAACTGCTGGTAGAATCCTGAAGAGAGTTGCTGGAGAAATTTCATCTCTTCTGGAGATGAACACGACAAAACATTTTCTTTAGAATCTCTAGCATTTTCTTCAATCTTTGGAATCCCTAGATTCTTTCTTCAGCCATCGGTTATCTTCAGGAACCCCCGGTATCTTCTTGAACTCGATTTAATTCAAAGGTCTTTAACTTTCAAAACATTGTTGACGCGATATTCGAAGTCCAGAATTTAAAACAACTACCAGTGGAACTAAGCGTAATTTGAACTATTTTAGCGTTCCAAATTTTAAGAACTGTTATAAATTTGGAACAACAAAATAAACCACCACAGAAAACTGCTATGTATTCAGATGACTCCAATTGCTTAAAATATTGCAATGAAATAATTTAATGTATCAATGCGTTTTTGAGATCGGCGTGGAAAATTGGAGTTCGGCGGCGTAAGCGGCGGTGCGCCGAAAAATAATCGGCGGCGGCGGCGTGAACCGAAAATCGGCGGCGGCGCCGGCGTGGCGCGGCGGCGCACACCTCTATCCTCCATGATTCGTTCGGCGGTATTGCGCTCAACAGTTTCCAGCATAGCGAGGTTGTGCACTACAACTTCACCTTGGTTAATGTACTGTGCGTTAATGCCCAACACATTTCGCTTTTTCCTCGAGGCCGTGTCCGCTTTGATGCAAAACAGTTTTCCATGCAGCCTGGTAGAGATGAACTCTGCCAACTTGCTGTGGATAATTTCCAGATATCGTAGAATATTGTGTCGGTTAATATGTCCCAGCTTAAGTCCATCTTCCAGGGGGTGTAGGATGGCTTGCACGCATTGATGGGAAAAAAAATCCATCGGAATATTGCATTCCGTCAGCCATTGCACTATGTTTGTGATATACACATTACGATCCAAATAAATCACTATTTTTATTTTCTTTTTTGGCACATCACCGGGGATTTCGTCAAGTTCTTGAGCGTAATCGAGTAATCCCAATTCTTCAGCTTTGGATCTGTGTTGTTTAACAATGTGCCGCCTCAGATTAAATTTACTGTCACATTTGAACGTTTTTTCGGAATTGCACAACAAACACATAGTAATTACGCGCTCCGTGTTGTCCGTGCCGCTTCGAATTATCATTTTTTTAAAACAATTCATGAATTCGGTTTCCGCTTTTCGCTTTTGGCTCGCCATTTTTCACCGCAGTTTGCCACAACAGGAGACTCGGACAAGATACTTTGGCGTCACGCACGACTTTCTGTTCCACACTGTGTGGAGACGAAAAAAAATTCTCAAAAAAGTGGCACAAAAAAGTGACTCCCGGAGAGAAGCGGTCAACTATTTTGAGAGCCGCTCTTTCTCATTTTTGTTTTGACATTTCACTTTGTGCGCGTAATCTGCACTTGCGAGTGTCGTCGTATCACTCATTTTTTTATCGTCATATTTTGCTCTCGGTGCACAAAGTGAGAGCAAATAACAAGCCTGGATATCGCAATGCTGTCAGTGTTGATTTGAGAACCAAAGCAATCCCACTGGAGAAATCAAATGAAAATCACTTCGATTTGCACTAATGTACAAAGCAATACAATCCAAAGTGAAAAGCTGTTGATTTGGTAATGACTGTTTCGGGCATGAATGTAAATAAAGATGGCAGGTGGTAGAAAGTGTATCGCTTCGATTCGCAGTGTTTTCTCTCATGCAAATTATTCGCTCCGGTAGCGATAAAGGCGTTCTTGATAACGCATTGTTCTAATACGGTACCAGCTTCTGGAATATCAGCTGCATGAATCTCCAACTCCTCATCATTTTGCAACGTGATGAACAGCCGATTTTCTCTCTTGTCGATGTATCTCGCCGATATGGAGATGATTTTGATTCAATGGGAACACCAACGTGTTCCATCATGCTAGAAACAAAATTTGAATCAAGCAAGCCGTGCTATAACCGTCACAGTTTTTCCAAATCTTAATTCAAACAATTTCATTATGGTTCATAATGCAACCCAAATGAGTTGCATTATGAATCATAATGCAACTCATTTGAATAGTGAGCCGGTAAGATACCAAAACGACAAGTATAAAAGTTATTTTTGCAATTTCCCATCGTAATAGGCTGTTTTACCTCACGCAAATCCGTCAGGAAAATGCCTACTTTCCCACACCAAATTAGCAGTGCTGTAATGGTTCATTACAGAACTGATTTGCGTTGCGTAATGAACCCTTACAGCACTGTTATATGTTCGGATAAATTTAGTGATCTTTTCTGGACGCATTTTTGAAAAATTGTGACAACTGCACAGTACAACCTGCTATGATCAGACTTTCTTAAACATGACTATGAACATCAGTGTGCCGTTTGATGAATAAGTTTTGTTAAAAACTACCCTTAAGCGGTAATTTATGAAATTGCTAAAAACGTTGTACGCAACTCGGTGCAGAACTCGATTTTTACAGCACTCGTCCTTATTATCCAACTCGGCAAGCCTCGTTGGATAAATGTACGACTCGTACTGTAAAAATCTTCATTCTGCAGCTTGTTGCGTAAACTACTATTATGTAACGAGTTGCAAAAAGTTGATTTTTTCAGCACGAGTCGTACATTTATGCAACGAGGCTTGCCGAGTTGAATTATAACGAAGAGTGCTGAAAAGATCGAGTTTTGCAACGAGTAGGGTAAATCGCCAATTGTTGCACGGCTATAAATTCGCCAATTGTTGAACACTCTAACATGAAGTGTGCAACAATAGGCGAGTTATTAGCTGTGCAATAATTGGAAAATTACCCTACAACTCGTTTGAGTTGCATTATTTTCATAATGCAACCTAAATGAGTTGCATTATGTACATTATACAACTATTTTTCGTAATGCAATTCATTTCAGTTGCATACTGAATCAGTTCGGAAAAATTGGCTGTTATGATACCAAAATGAGATAAATAAAATAGAAATTATGATACTGAATTGCATTAAAAAAAATTAATGTGCCGAGTTGCAAAAAGAATCAGCCACTAGCTTGTCGGATGACCTTAATATGAATAGGACACACTATAGAGTGTGTTAATTACGGGATTACTCTTCTTTATTCAGTGGTCAAGATAATACCACGCGTCTTGTCCAATAGACACAATTAACATTGAATATCAAGATTAAATATTGCACCCGTTCTTGCATACGCTTCATTACTTTGCAATAGGGGGATTAGGGGCATAATGGACACCCTAAGCAAATGAGTACGTTAGGCCTGTATAACATAATAAGAGTTAACATATTATCAGTTGACTTACAACTTTAACTTGTTTCCTGCGTCTTTCAATGATTTACAACAGGTAGAATGTCTTTTTTGTGAAGAAATAATGAATTGTAAATCGTGTGTTTTTAGGGCTGACAGGAAAGGTACGGGGCGAAATGGACACCCATCGGGGCATAATGGACACCCCTGCGTATTTTATGCTAATTCTTTGGTTACATCGATCAGTTAAGTAATTTGCCTACGGAGATCAATACCACAGATATAATACTCCATCTTAGACGAGTTTACATAACATCAAAGTTAATTAAATAAACTTTAGACTAAAATAATCGAATTAACTTTTTCCAAACTCTCTAAAACGCCTAACAGTATGCAATATGCGTACATCCATTGATAATTGCCAGTGTTCATTTCGCCCCGAATCGACTACAACATTAAAATTGCTATTTTAGGTAAATTCTGATCAAAAATAAAATATTTCATCCATTGCTAAATCTTCGTATACATGTAGATAAAAAAACAATTCACTTGTTTTATGATTGACACACTCCAACACTCGTGATACCTTATTTGATGCTGCTTCGAAATTATAAGAATTTCACCATATGAAAAACATATTTTAATTTCAAAGATATTTTGGTTATTTTGGAGGAATATCAATGGTACTTTTGAAAATCAGCGCCTTGACTTGTTCCTTTACACTTAAGCATTAAAAGTTTCACATAAAAGTCAACGGTTTCAGCAAAAACAGGGGTGTCCATTTCGCCCCGGGTGTCCATTATGCCCCTAATCCCCCTACATGAAAAAATATTCACAATTGAAATTAATTCAACTGTAAATTGTTATCCTTGAAAGGCCATATTGTCACTTATTCTTACATAGAGCCTTAATACTCTCTCAAGCTACGCTAACCGTAATGGGGAAACCACATTATCGGAACGCCTAGTAAGCAGTGCCGTTTTATAGCTGTAACATGATTCTTGCATTTCGTGCCAAGAAATGTTCCGCTTCTCGCCGATCAATCTAATGAATAATCCAATCGCAACCATAGGGGTGAGCTTGTAGTACCGATCCGGTTACTACAGACGAACAGATGCAACTGTTAAGTTTTTCACGATGCATACAGTTTATGTCCATCTAGCCAAAGCGGTTAACATGCAAGTATTTAGCAAGATCATGCAAAGGACTATGGTTGTCTGGGTTCAATTCCCGTTCGGTTAAGGATCAGTTAATAACAGAAGTTTTTTTCCTTGTCTCCCCTGGACATTAAATATATCAGTATGAGTATGCACTTACCAAACGATATACTATTACAACAGTTGCTGATAAGTTGCTAGTATTGAACACTAAGTTGCTCATAGTATACTAAGTCAAAAATAAATTAATCAGGAAGTTACGCCAAGAGCAATTAACATTGGGAGTATTAATGGGATATTAATAACAGTAATATGTTTAGTTCAGTTACGTCTGTTTGTCTGTGAACCACACCATATGATCCGTTTCTTCGGGAAAGGAAAACCAGACGGCGATATGCATTTAGTGGTAGTGGCTACCTTCTGTTTCCTGCTTCTTCGCCAATGTCATCAATGGAAAACTCTCTGCCCCTGTTTCTCTTCGGCAAGTGGTTTGACACGTCACTGAACATTATCTAATTTTCCAGCTGGGAACAATAAAGCCAGTCAGTTGCAGCGACTTACATCAGCTTGTCGGGTTCGATTCGATGAATAATTGATTGAATTCTAATGCTCCATTTTCATGTCCCGGTGGGGGTTTACGGAAGATGGAGTAGCCGGCACTACTGGTTAGATTATTCGGGATAATTTTAAGGGTTGTTTCGAGCCAAGGATGTAACACTGTGTGAGGTTTGATATTCAAGGACCGAAAGATGTAGTCATCATTTACATTGAAGTGGAGTTTGTGATACATTTTTCTAGGTACGAATAATTTAACGAACACAAAATGAGTTTTCATTGACCCTTCAAAGATTTCCAATAAATTTCACATTTATAACTTTCAACATCGGTGTAGAACGAACAATTTATGAGCTATCGAGCCACAAAACTTTTTCTCTACTCCTGCGAAGTAAGATTGCCAATGGCATCCAAGCTAGGGAAGGAAACGTCGAACTGAATCAGGATGATGAGGTAGGTGGCGGTAGCTCCAAGCATCTGTTGGGAGAAAAGAAGTTATATTGCAATTAGTAATGCTCCGCTAGCGAGTGGGGCACTAAATCCTTCACCAACCGTGTATAAAAGTGACCAATCGTAGACAAACAATCCGCACGTAATTACCGGTATGTGATGCAATAATTGCTGGGAGAAAATGATCAACTGCGAAAAAAGAAGGGAGGAGATGGAATCAGTTTGACTTTTCAACTCAACGTCTCTAGAGTAAATGAAGTTGGTGAGAAGTATGTAGCTGACAGCAATTATGTACATTCTGAAAATGGGACCGAGCAGTTTAATAACTTACCTCGTTGATAACTGTTCTGGAAGTATTGCAGAAGTTTATAGCTTTGTGAACGGTTATTCCAATGCGCTGACCCTTCAAAATAAAAGTTTGAGATATAATTGAATGCATTCGACCACATATGCTCGATTTCATAATACCTCATGCGATATTCGACTCCCAATGGCAATGAAGAACAGTACAAACGATATGTAGTACATATACCATACGAAGTTTACGACTCCCATGACGAGCTGATCGTTGCGATATATGACCGCTCGAAATAAGTAGAATGAACAGACGATTCCAATGACAAAACTAACTCCAACGCAGTACAAAACCTAAAATGGAGAAATTAATGCAACTACATGCACGATTGGTACCCAATACCTGTAAAATAAATCTTGCATTGATACCCGAACACCCCTTGAAATCCTCCTTAAATCTTCTGGAATACCTGTGAAACCCCTTGAAACCATCACAAACGCACTAAAATCTGTCAAGGGTGTACGTCGACTGCGTTCACTTTGCAATACATGACTCGTATTTTCTCGAAAACAAATCCAAAAATTTTGGATTCAGAAGGAACAACGATTGAAGGGAGCTCGGATTTGCTTCGACCTCATGATTTTTTTTTTTTTCAATGAGAAAGCACAAACAATTACTGAAACGTAGGGAAGTATCCTGAACGGTTGTTCTAGAGATCTGAGACTGCAAAGCAAAACTTCCCCATCGTCCAATCTAGAGAATTGTCACATCATACATACATACATTTATTTATGCAACATCATCAAGATAACACATAAATCAACAATAGTACGCCACAATACTCGGTTTGTGGTTGCCGCTCTCCATCCTCGGTCGCGCCCAATGCTCGCCAGGTTACGCTCCACCTGGTCCGCCCATCGTGCTCTCTGTGCTCCACGCCTTCTTGTGCCAACCGGATCAGTTGCAAACACCGGCTTTGCAGTGTTGTTGTCCGGCATTCTTGCAACATGCAAGATTGCCGTGGGCTCCCGTGCCTACGTTTTCCACGCCGTTCAGGTGCTGATCGAAGTGCTGCTTCCACCTTTCGATCACCTCACGTCCGTCCGTCAAGAGGCCTCCGTCTTTATCCCTGCATATTTCGGCTCGCGGTACGAAGCCGTTGCGGGAAGCGTTGAGCTTCTGATAGAACTTCCGTGTTTCTTGGGAACGGCACAGCAGTTCCATTTCTTCACACTCCGCTTCTTACAGGTGGCGCTTTTTCTCCCGAAAGAGGCGGGTCTGCTGTTTCCGCTGCTGTTTGTAACGTTCCACGTTCTGTCGAGTCCCTTGCTGCAGCATTACCGCCCTCGCTGCGTTCTTCTCCTCAAAAACCGTTCTGCACTCTTCGTCGAATCATTCGTTCCGTTGATTACGTTCCACGTACCCGATGGTGCTCTCGGCTGCGTCGTTGATGGCTGCTTTCACTGTACTCCAGCAGTCCTCTAGAGGGGCCTCATTGAGCTCGCTCTCGTTTGGCAACGCGGCCTCGAGATTCTGCGCGTATGCTGAGGCGACATCCGGTTGTTTCAGTCGCTCTTGGTTGTACCGTGGCGGTCGCCGGTACCGTACATTGTTGATGACATAGAGTTTTGGGCGCAGTTTGACCATCACCAGAAAGTGGTCGGAGTCGATGTTGGCGCCACGATAGGTCCTGACATCGATAATGTCGTAGAAGTGCCGTCCGTCAATCAGAACGTGGTCGATTTGAGATTCCGTCTGCTGTGGTGATCTCCAGATGTAACGATAAGGGAGGCTGTGTTGGAAAAAGGTGCTACGTATGGCCATATTTTTGGAGGCGGCGAAATCAATGAGTCGTAGGCCGTTTTCGTTCGTCTGCTGGTGGGCGCTGAACTTACCAATCGTCGGTCGGAATTTCTCCTCCTGGTCTACCTGAGCGTTCAAATCTCCTATGATGATCTTGACGTCGTGGCTTGGGCAGCGATCGTACTCGCGTTCAAGCTGCGCGTAAAATGCGCCCTTGTCATCATCAGTACTTCCGGAGTGTAGGCTGTGCACGTTTATTATGCTGAAGTTGAAGAATCGGCTCTTGATCCTCAACCGGCACATTCTTTCATCGATCGGCCACCAACCGATCACGCACCTCTGCATATCACCCATCACGATGAAAGCTGTTCCCAGCTCGCGTGTGTTGCCACAGCTCTTGTAGATGGTTTGATTACCTCTACACGTTCGCACCATGGATCCTGTCCAACACACCTCCTGCAGCGCTACGATGTCGAACCCGTGGTCCTTCTGTAGACCGGCGAGTATGCGGGTGCTGTCAATGAAGTTGAGAGATCGGCAGTTCCACGTACCGAGTTTCCAGTCGCAAGTCCTTTTTGTTCGCTGGGGTCGTTGCCATTGGTCTCGGTTCGTATTATTATGTTGCTGATTTTCCGTTACAATGGTTTTTAAGGGCTGGCTCGTAGGGCCTGGCCTGACACTAACCCCCTACTTTCCGGAGGAACATAGTGCACAGTTGAACTTAGAGTCCTTCCCTGGCACTCAGACGTAGATCAGCCGCCCCTAACATGGGGATCAGACGCTGTTGTGAGCCGCTCCTCCTGGAGAACAGACGCTCAGTTTTGCCGAAGCAAACCCCCCCTTCCCTTGTTTTGTATAACTTGTTTTGTAACCATAATTATGACTGTTAACTTTCTTGTATTTTTTTTCACTCCAACAGCACCTCTTTTATTGTTATCACGTGTCACATCGCATAACCAGTTAGTGGGAGTATAGGTGAGTGAACCCGTCTAGTGGTTGTGGAGCCAATGCTCAACGTTATTTTCTAACTATTTTTGTGTAACTATATGTATAAAATTGTAATTCTTAGTATTGTTTTACCATTATGGTTCCTTACACCAAGTGCGATAAAAATTTATCAGTATATTTACAATAAACATGTTAATTTGTAAAAATAATACCAAGCATCTTAGCTTTAATTCATGTACTAGTTCTCTAGTAGAGGTGAGAATAACAGAATAGTGAGTGGTCGAAATGAATATCGAATATCGAATACAGATAAGTACCATTTCCATTTGCATGTAATGCACATTTTTACGTCGATTTGATCACCAAGTGGCAATTACGATTAAGCATATTTATTCTACTGAAATAACCTTCTGTCAAAATAATTTGTTGAGTTCAGTTTTACTGCATAATTCAATTACTTGCATCTATTATGCACTACAATAAAAAAAAGTACTCGAATACTGAAGTAGCTCATACTATAACACAAAAAACTGCTCGAAACCTTTGTCATTTGTCGTAATCAAATGTTAGCATTCGTCTATGTCAGAACTTCATTTGTATGCGTTGACTTCGTTAACTACAGAGTTTCTACCTAATGGTCATATACAAAAGTGTTGGAAGACAATTGTTATCAAACAAGCCTAATATACAGATTTGATTACCCGAACAAAAAGTGAAATTTCGTTGAGGATATGATACTGCAGGGAAGTGTTCTCGGTGATTACTACGGTGATTGGGTGCGTATTAGTATGGGACAAACATCAAATTTTCGCTCCAGTCGACTTTTTCGATCCCATTTAGGTCCCATATGAACCGTACAAAATTTCAGCGCAATCGGTGAAACTGTAATTTAGCGCAAGCGGTTCAAAGTTTACATAGGATTTACTATGGGAAAAGTTACAATTTCAAACAAAAAATCCCAGATGTCGCCCCTTGTCTCCTTAATTGAGATCGATCAACGCTTCTGGTAGAAAAATCATTTATGAAACTTTCCTTCGAAGACCGCAAAACAATTGGATGCTTGTGGAAAAAGTTATTGATTTATTACCGATTAGTGATCCAACGAACGGCTTTTTGTTTTGTTTTATCAGCAGCACTGTAGCTGCTGCCTTTGCTGCTGCTGTTTCTGGGGGTGGTGATGCCTCCCGCCACCCCATGCAACAACGGCAGCAGCAGTGCTGCTGATAAAACAAAACAAAAAGCCGTTCGTTGGATCACTAATCGGTAATAAATCAATAACTTTTTCAACAAGCATCCAATTGTTTTTCGGTCTTCGAAGGAAAGTTTCATAAATGGTTTTTCTACAAGAAACGTTGATCGATTTGTATTAAGGAGACAAGGGGCGACCTCTGGGATTTTTTGTTTGAAAGTGTAACTTTCCCCATAGTAAATCCTATGTAAACTTTGAACCGCTTGCGCTAAATTATAGTTTCGCCGATTGCGCTGAAATTTTGTACAGTTCATATGGGACCTAAATGGGATCTAAAAAGTCGACTGGAGCGAGGATCTATTTTTTCCATACAAGCGTGTCCCATACTAGTGCGTATATGCTCAAGATGACGGCACATAATGCGTGTCTTCACAGACACTGTTGATCTGCCCATAACGTTCTCATGTGCATAGGGAATCCTATTGCATGTGGGACAATCACTGGCGTAGCCACGGGGGGGGTTTTAGGGTTAAAACCCCCCCCAGAGCCAAAATTTGTGGAACAAATTTTCAGTATAAAGCGCTTTGCGACGAAAAATTTTTTCGGCTGCGCCGCTATTTACAAACTTCGAACACAATTGCTCATTACTGTTTACAAAATGAAGTGTCTAATCAAAAAAGGTATCATTGACCGTTGAAAACCCCTCCCAAAGACAATTTCTGGCTACGCCACTGGGGACAATTATGCACATAACGACGCGATGGTGTACAGTCTCACGTTGTCACTGATTGCCTTGACCAGGTGCATTATTGTCACATCCCAAGTAACCACGAAGCCGTATATAAGTGCATCAATTTTTCTATATATTGATAATTAAAATTATGAATATAATGCTGCATTACTTTATACACCTCATTGAAGCAATATTAAAGTCGAAAAGGGCCCCACTAAAATCAAATTAGTGCCACATATTGCAGCACGCTGACAGCCATTGCTAAAGTAATATAAATGCATGTGCTGTACATTTGCATTCCACATGCTTGGTACGTGCAACACGAAAAACCAAAACAAAAATAGTTATTTATGCAACAAGTTGCAAAATGATGATTTTTTCAGCACAAGTCGTACATTTATCCAACGAAGCTTGCCGAGTTGGATAAATACGACGAGTGCTGAAAAAATCGAGTTTTGCAACGAGTTGCATACAAAGTTTTTTGTAATTACGAAAAACACCCTTTTAGTGCGAACTTTTCTAGCTACTTGCTAGCTACACAAACATGTATCAGAAGGAACCACGTGCGCGCGCTCATGCTTGTCGGCGTAGTTTTTCGTTTGATCAGGTAGGCTCTGGTGTAGTAGGCGTCACCAATGATCGAGCTCCCGTTGTCAAACAGTTGTGCGCAGGCAAAAGCAAAAAGCAGATTCAGCAGCTGCCTCTACACTTGATTTGTAGTTCAAATCCGAATGAAAATCGTCCTGATTCGCATTCGAGCTGCTCAGTAGATGTAGAGGTAGAGGCTGAATCTACGGAAGGCATGGTGGTAAGTGAAAAGTGCGTGCGAGCAAAAGTGCCGAAAAGTGCTACTTTTCAGCACTCTTAAGAGTGCCGAAAAGTAGTACTTTTCGGCACACTTGTATTAGGGGTGAAAAGTTGGACATTTCAGCATACTTCAGCCAACTGAAATGTTCAACTTTTCACAACGTAATTACAAAAATCTATTTTTAGCACCGTTTCGTTATCGACGGTACTGATGCCCCCACACATGAATGTTTTAACCATTATTTTTTTGTCGTCGGGTCGGGAGTCAAACCAGAAGTGTTGAAGACCGCTAGATGAGTTCCATTCGCGCTGGCGCCTTGGACCGTTTCTGCTGCAATGATAACAACAGATATTTGATTCACTAAAAGGAACCTGTTCTTCTGTCCCAATCATTGTAGTAGAGGGTAAAACGACTATGTCATATGTATTAGAATACAGTAAGTTATCTCATTCCGATAAATTACTGATAAATACATAATACATTTTAGAAGATATTTAGTCAACATAAGAAAATTAAAACCTCGATTAAAACACCCTTCGCACACTGCTCATATGCTAATTGTGATTTCCATCGTTATTGGCATGTGATAGCAGCCTACAGAAAAGAGAAAAGTTCATCTCTAAATAGGTTTTGCTGTCGTCGATCGGTGGCTCAAACGGGGAATCAGTTGGTCGGTAGTCAAACCAGAAATGTTGAAGACCGCTAGAGTTGACCGTAAAGTTGTTCAATCTTCTTGATTTCATTTGTTTACCATTAGAGTCAAGCTTTTATAATTGTATTGTTAGAGCAAACTTTACTAGTTTGTACATTGCATTTATTCAGTTTTTGCAGTGTTGAATTATTGAATTATCTTATATCACCTTTTAATAAACCCGAATGTAAAGAAAAATGCAATGCATCGTCACACTGATAATGCCAATCTAAAGGATTATTGCATGACAAGTGTGGAATTACTGCATTTCGCATTGCAAAGGTTAATATTCAGTCTAATTCGTGCAATGTTATAATGCTTGTGGTTACTTGGGATGCTTCTCTCTTAGTAGGGGTGCTGTGGTGTACATTTCTTTGCTGTGGTTTTCCTTTGGGAAATTTAATCTTTTATTTTTACTCGGGTCGAACATATTATAATACAATCAATGTGATAGTGGATGTCCGTACTACCCTTCATGGTCACATACACCAAATGCAATCCATTATTTGAACACTTGAATAGCTAGTCCTACCATGAGAAGCTCGTTTCTATTGGTGATGCTGACCAACCAATATCATTTCGTGCAAACAGTTCCTTGCATTCAGCTAGCTTATTCAGAGGTGATTTTTTTTTTCTTCTTTGAAACGCAAAAATGGACAACAATTTTTTGAAGACCAATTTGGTAAGTGAAATTTCACAACGGCTAGTGCATTTTATTTATATTCTACAATTTTAATAGGACCATGACATGGAAATTGAACGTGCCCTGCTCGCCTCGCCGGAGCATGACGCCATTGTTAAAGCTGCTGCTGTGGATGCCGGTGTGACAACTGGCGTTGACAGGAATAAACGCCCGGCGGAATCTCCGAGTACCAACGAGGACAAGCGGCAGCGTATAACACTGCGGAATCGCCTGAAAACTGTTATCAAACGAAAAAACGCTGACGTCGATGAAGTGTATTTTCGAAACCTGTGTGGTCATATTTTTGAAAAACAGCAGCAATGTGACGGGGACTTTAACCCTGCTTTCTTCAATTCAGGCCACACCCAAGGCCTGGGGTGGTTCTGCGCCTGCAATGAAGAAAGTCTTTCTTGGATGAAGACCATTTTGGCCGAGATTCAAAGCAGTGGAGCAACAGACTTCTCTGTGATGCCTTATTCTCCAATTCCTCCATTGAGGCGCGTAATTTTGTCTGTTCCAAGTTTCCCAAGCTTGGAGAAAAGTGGTGCGGACAAAATTTTAGTAATGATCACTCGTTTGAACAAAAACTTAAACACAAAATATTAGAAAGTGACAAAAATTTTGCCACCTGAAAATGGTACACGATCTGTGGTCTTGGGCATAGAAGAAGAGTTCGTAATTGCTCTA